>NC_140368.1:10785000-10985000 GCF_054491055.1 Hypomesus nipponensis | reverse complement strand
CGTTCCCGCTCCTCTCAGGAGGACTTCCTAGGAGAGCCTGTCGTCAGCAGCAGTGAGGCGCAGTACCACTCTGGACCACGGGGGGGCAGCAGCACTCACAGTGGCAGGAAGGCCATTGGGAGCAGCAGCAGCGACGCGCCGTATCGCTGTGATCCTGTAGAGGTCCGTAGTGAGCATTTTGTTTTCCTATTTTGATTGATAAAATATGTTTTTTATTGACATTGGTGTAGATGGGTGTAGATTTTATTGTACTTTTTTGAAACTTTAAAACGTACGTTAACGACCGCATCCTCAGTTAAAAAAAAACTTGTCCAACCCACATTTGAAAACAAACCAACGCCCCCTGGATATAGGTTACCTGAATTTCCCATCTCTACTACCTGTATTTACCCCCTGCCTCTCTCTCTTTCTCTCTTTTCCTCCACCTGTAGTATCGCTCCAGTCCTGGGGGGGGCAGCAGTGAGACAGGCTCCCCGGGGCGCTCCTCCTCGTCCCAGCGACGCTCGTGGCAGGACCTGATAGAGACCCCCCTAACAGAGGCAGGGCTGCACTACCTGCAGACTGGACCCCTAGGTAACTGGTGCTTTAGGTTACTGGTCCCCAAGGTAACTGGTCCTTTAGGTTACTGGACCCCTAGGTAACTGGTCCCTTAGGTTACTGGTCCCTTAGGTTACTGGTCCCCTAGGTAACTGGCCTTGACAGACGCAGGGCTGCAGACTGAGTCGTTAGGTAACTAGTCCCCTAGGTAACGGGGGATAACTCAGTGATATTAGACTGCAGATTGAAAGGTAGCAGGTTCGAATCCCCCCTTACATTGCTTGGGATGAAAGCGTCTGTTAGAAGCTCGGAAATGGACCGGACCACTAGGTTTCTACCTGGTTTGAAACGCGGTGGTTGGTTTTGCTTGGTTTGTCCAGAAGACGCTGTGTTTGCGGACCCTGTGGTAGGGCTTGAGACCATGGCTGTGGGCGGAGTCTACACCCTCCCCGCACAGAGGAACCTCCCGTATCCCCTGGCAACCCAGAGACTCATCCCCATGGCAACCCATGGAGGGAAACCCCGCAGTTACACCTTACCTCGAGACAGCAACCTGCACACTGTGCTGGCACCACCTGTAAGACAGGACCTGCACACACACACCGGTGAGTTAGACGCACACACCTAGTCTCTCTCTCACACATACTCTCTGTCTCTGTCTGTGTCTCTCTCTCTCTCTCTCTCTCTCTCTCTCTCTCTCTCTCTCTCTCTCTCTCTCTCTCTCTCTCTCTCTCTCTCTCTCACACACACACACACCAAAAAACCATGCATAACATGCATTACATGGCTATCATCCTCGGCTTTCCCTAGATAGAATTCAGGTCTGTGTATCAAGTACACGCACATCTACTGCTCCCTAATGGTGACACTGTGCGCTACATCCCAGACACTTAAGGCTCATCCATATCTACCAACCTTCATGAAACTCAGAGTTAGAGAAGTGCTGACCATCATCTCACCAAATCACTTCCTCTGGTAAATCATGTCTGAAGTCTGGTCTTAAACAACAGTGGCATCCTTATCGGAACAGGAACTGTGTGTGTGTGTGTGTGAGCTGTGTGTGTGTGTTTGTTCGTGTGTGCATCTGACCTATATGTGTCTGCACGTGTGTGTGTGTGTGTATTTGACTCTGACCCTGTGTGTGTTTGCATGTGTGTGTAGGTGCAGGTGAAGGGGCATCGCTGGGCGACCTGTTCCGTGCGTGTGAGCAGGGTGGGGTTTGTCCTCTGGGCCGGCCCTCAGAGCTCCGGGGTCAAACAGAGTTCAGACAGTCGTTCCTGCGCAGGGCGGCCGACCCCCAGCTCAACGACCGCCTGCACCGCCTGCGCATACTCACCTCCACTCTGAAGGTACACACACACACACAAACACACACTACACTTCCTCCAGAAACATCACTCTGAACCCTAACTCTACACACCCAATGTATGTGTGTGAAGAATCTGTGTGTGTGTGTGTGTCTGTCCTGTGTGTGTGTATTTGTGTCTGTGCTGTGTGTGTGTATGTGTGTGTATGTCCTATGTGTGTGTGTGTGTGTGTGTGTGTGTGTGCTGTGATTTTCATCCGTGCGCTCCATGGTCCTGTCCTGCTTGGGGTCTGGTCATGTCGCTGGGGTTTTGTCGCTACGGATGTGGCTGCTTTGTTGCTATGGATACGGCTGCTTGGTGACCACGCTAGGTGTCCGGCTTCTTCTGTGTGGCCGTCGTCACGTCGCTAGTGTGTGCTGCTAGGAGGCGGAGCTTCGTCAGGGGGCGGAGCTTGTGCTGCTGTTGCTGCTGGCGTTGGTGTTGATAACCCTGCTCTTGTGCATCTGTCTGGCGTCTGCGCAATGGCCGTGAGTCCTAGAGCACGTCCTGTTTTCGTGCTGAATGTGTGTTTTTGTCTGTACGTGTTTGTGAGAGAGTGATAAAAAAGAGAAAGTGAGAGATGAAGAGTAGAGAGAAAGACTTAGCGGGAGAGAGAGAGAGAGAGAGAGAGAGAGAGAGAGAGAGAGAGAGAGAGAGAGAGAGAGAAAAAGAGAGATTGTATGTGTCTTCTGAAAAAAATAGAGAGTGACCGGCCCCTCCTTTGTTTCTGCGTCCCTATAGGACAGGGAGGGGGAACTAGCTCTGATTGACAGGCTGTTGGCCAATCCCCAGCTGTCGTCGGCAGAGTTCCAGGAGTGGAAGAGAGCCTATCAGGAGCTGTTCTCTCAGGACCCAGTCACACCGGCCGAGTCAGAGTCCGCCCAGCACACTCCTTCGCTCTCTCACACACACTCCTACATCGAGACCCACGTCTGACACTTAAACACACACACACACACCGAACAGTGTTGAGCGTCATTCCAGAAGCAGATAAACACATTGTGATGGACCCAGACTGCCAGACTGTTGGCGTAATAAGCCTACAGTACCAGAGGAGGAGCTGTATTTGTTGATCCCGAGCCGTACGCCAGGGGCAGCACCAGACCTGTCAGCACTTCACATAGTTTGTAGCTGTGTCCTCTTTCAGACGACGATGGATAGCTAGAGCTCAGGAACGACTCTCCGACGACCCCCGCATCTGCGAGAAAGACTGCTTTGGCCTGTCTTTAACACACACACAGCCTATGACCGCCCTAGACATACTTGGACACGAGACAACTTGGGGAACTGCTTCCTCCAATAGCGTCACGGAGCAGCTTCTCTCTGCCCTCTGATTGGACATTTTACAGTATATTTCTATATCCTGCTTGATGTGCCGTGTTTGTATCACCAGACAGGTTGTGTTAGCACAGACGTACAGCGTATACCGATGACGCAGCCTTATAGCGACACTTAGATCGATGTATCTAGCGAATGCTTCTGACGCTGACCAACTGTGTCCAGGGCACTGAGTGTGTTGTGCTGGCAGACCCCTATGTACATGTCTGCCTGGAGTTAGCTTGCACGAATTATAAGCACAAGTCTTTTCTACTCTAGCGGTCCCAGCGACTAGTACTAGGGACTAGGGCCGAGGGGCCACAGTTTGTGCAGGTTTTGGTTCCTGCTCCGGACTCAGATGGCATGGGGAAAGTCATCCTGTAGGGACTGTTTGATTTCTTCCCATGTGTTAGGTCCGGGCTCTAGCCTAAAACCTGGTCTTCCTGTGGAATTTCAGACAGTACAGTGCATGTCACCTAGAAGCTCGATTATGCCAGATATTCTGCATCTCCTCTGTAGGAATACCTGTAACTAATGTAATCATTGTACTGCTGCTGCCAACGGACCTGTCCCTCTAGACGCTGCACACAACTAAAGCAATTGTACACTATATTGTACACCCACACACACACACACACCGGCACATACACTCGCACATACGTAGAAACACAGACACACACATACATGCATGCACACACACATCAGCACTTGGGCACCTAGGTAACAAGATACACACACCCAAGTTTGTTTTACTATCCTAGTGGGGCCCAACCATTCACTTCCATTCAAAATGGGATCTCGAACCGCTAACGCCTAACCCTTCTCCCCTCACCAGGCCACTCTCACAGACCTACAGACAGTAGACACACTCACACACACACATAAACGCATTGTTCTCAGTCTGGATGCTCTCCACATGCTGCTTCCCGTGGTTGGTTCTAGTGGCATGTGTTGTTATAGTTATGGATGCAGAATTTGTGTTATAGATTTCTTGATCTCTTTATTCCCTGTGTGACACACAGTAGTGCTCCAGTATATATTGTTTGGACTTTCTGTCTTTCCGTCAAGTCAGTTGCTTTAGCAATAGTACATGCTAATTATATTTATTTATAAATATATATATATACATATATATACAAATATATATATATCTATTATGTTGACGTGTGGGCCGAGCTGGAGTTAATAAAGTTCAGCTGTTGGGAGAAGAGCTGTGTCTTTGGGTTCGTCTGTTGGGGGTCATTCTTAGACAAGGAACTTCTCACCTGCTTTTCTTTCTCTGTCATCGGAAGTGTGAGTGTGTGTGTGTACGCTTGTGTGAGAGTGTGGGTGTGTACGTGTGTGTATGCTGTGTGAGTGTGACTTCTTGCGTGGCGTGCATGTGTGTGTTTGACAAACTCGGCCATTAAAGTGATTTCATTCTAAGATGAAGCCAACATGCCCACAGTAACAGACAGATGACCCGAACCAGTCAACACATCAGATTAGAGAAACTTTATGTTTTTCATATTTCCTCATTAAATGACCATTTGGAATGTTAAACTATCTAATTATCACAATTGTTCTTACCATTGAGATAGCAGATGGGATTTAAAGTTGTTAGATATTGATATAGAGACGACAATAAAATAATTAAATGTTTTAGACAATGTAGACAACATTCAGTCCAAAAGCATTGCAATTCGACAATCGGTCTACAGAAACTAAACGAAACCAACACAGCAGATTCAGACTTGCCGCTCAAACTGCGAAAAATGACAGTTGTCAAGCACATTGTTAAAAGACTAAAGTAGACTAAGGATCCAGGCTCTGGAACTGGAGGCTTATTATTTCTTGCCATAGCCGGCCCTACGTACACCTCTGTGATTGATGGCTGAACAGCAGACTTGACTCTCTCAGGGCGAGGGAGAAGAGATGAGTAGAGCAGGAGAGACCAAGGCCGGAGGCCCTTGGGAAGATTTACTAACGTCTCAGCAGAGAAACGAGACATTCAGACGTTCATACAGTAGTTCACAGGGGATGTCAGTTATCAGCCAAAACAACGAGGAAGTGTTACATCCTGTGTCTCCCACCATATACAAGCATGATTTGCATATTTTCATTAAGAGATCTCTTCTTCTCCTCCTCTCTCTCTCCCCCTCTCTCTCTCCCTATTTTGAAACAGGATTGGCACACATTATTCCTCTCCTTTATTAGTGTTTGATGGATCTGTCTCATAATTTCTGTGTGTGTGTGTGTGTGTGTTAGTTGGGCAGAGCCAGCAGTGTACATTCAGAGCCACACAGAGGTCTGGGTAGCTGACATATCTCCTTCCAGCGGTCCTTCTCCCTGTTGTATTCTAGAACGCTTTTAACAGTGACTTCCTGTCCGTCCATCCACTTCCTGCCTCCGAATAGAAGGAGGGTTCCGGAGGCAGTGACAGCCAGTCCATAGCTGAACGAGCCTATGAGGAGTGGGCGGAGGCGGGTCCAGTGGTCCGCCAGCGAATCGTACCGCTCGATGTCGCAGAAGGGCTCGTACATTCCCAGAAGGGCGTAGATGCTCCCGGCAACCGTTGCCATGTGGTGTCGGAAGCGAGCGATGGACATCGGGGCTCTCGTCTCCCAGGACTTCCCTCCAACGCCGAGGTCTAGAAAAAGAAGCTCTTTGCTGCAGTCTCGCTGGTCACCATGGCTACCACCTTGGTGACAGCCCTGGTGGCCAGGGATACCTCCAGAGACAAACAGGGCTTGTCCTAGCACGGCGGAGGCGTGGCCGTAAAGGGGACGGGGCAGAGGGGTGGCCCTCCGCCACACCCCTGCAGTCATGTTGTAAAACTCCACGGATGCCGTCGAGGTGTGTGTGTCCGCGCGGGGCTGTTGTCCTCCTATGGCGTATATGACATCGTCAACCACACAGCAGGTGAACTGGGCTCTTCTCTCCAGCATGGACTCCACTTCCTCCCAGCATGCAAAGCGAGGGTCATACCGCCACACTTGGTTGGTTGTCGTGGTGGTGAGAGTTTTTCCCCCTTCCTCGGTTCCTTCCACAACCACCTCTCCTCCAATCACAAAGAGGAACCCTCCAACACAGCACACACAGTGGTTCTTTAGCAGTCGTGGGAGATTGGTGGCCAGTGATGACCACTTACTGTTTTTGAGGTCAAAAGTTAACACTTCCTGATCTGGAGAGTCTGGATTGACCCCACCCCCTACTAACAGCACATGATGAGCTGATGACCTCAGAGTGGTCTGTCTGCTCTGTCTGATTGGTCGAGCAGCTCCCTGCTCGTGATACTCCAGCGCTCGCGTCACATGACTCCTCATGAGAGGTGTGGCCATTGCTGGGTGGGCGTGGCTTAGTATTGCCAGGTCAGAGGGGGTGACCAATCCGAAACGTAGACGGCTAAGCAGCAGGTTTGAACGAACCAATGGCAGCGGCCCGTTCACATCCAACCAATCCAGAGCCAGCCTCACTAGCTCTGCCTCCTTAACACCGGGAATCTCTTCAGCCTCCAGCACGGCTGTCAATGATTGGATGTTGAGCTCTAAGAGATCCTCCCTTTTGTCTTGTAACAATTCAGCCATTTCCATGGTGATGGTTTGATTGGCGGCTGCAAGGGCCTCCGGAAGGGCATGGCATTCTGCCAAGTTAGCGTAGCAACAGCAGGTGTTGAGTGACAACCCGTCATTAAGGAAGCGATCGCACATCGACACAGCCTCATGCACCTGCAGGTACCTGGCGGTTTCCAAGACAATGGGAAGGGTGGAAGGTGATAGGCTGAGCCAACCAGAGTACAAGAAGTCCAGGATGATGTCTAGTCCACGAGGCGTTAGCGCTGGGAGGCTAACAGTGGCTGCTAACCTCTCCGCCATGCTCTCTCCAAACAGAGCCCAGAAGTACTCACTGGAACTGGCCAATAGGGCGCGGTGACACGGGAAAGACACCCCCCCGGTTTCCAGGACGACGTCACACATCCTCCTATCAGATCGCAGACGCTGAAATCCTGACAGAAGTCCCGCTCCCTGGCAGGAACTGAAGAGGAGAGAGTAACTCTCCATCCAGAAGTAGGAGAGAGAGATAGAGAGAGAGAGAGAGAGAGAGAGAGAGAGAGAGAGAGATAGAGAGAGAGAGAGAGAGAGAGAGAGAGAGAGAGAGAGAGAGAGAGAGAGAATGTGTGAGAGAGAGACTAGGAGACGAAGAAGGAGAAAAGTAAAGGAGAAGAGGGGCAGCAAAGGGAAAGGTAAACAGGGAGGGAGGAAGAGGTCAGGAGAAAAGGTTGAGAAAAGAGAGCTAAGGACAGGCTGAGGGGTGAGAAGGGGAGAGAGGCAGAGAGGACGGATGACCAACAAACAAACAGAATGCGGAGGAGAGGGGAAGGTCAAGAGAGAGGGAGGGAGGAACGGAGTGAGGGGGAGAGGCGAGGAGAAGAAGAAAAAAGAACAGAACGCAGAAGAGGAGGAGAGAGGAGAGGAAAGGGAAGAAGAGAGCTTCTCTTCAGTGTCGAGGTCTCTCCGTCTGTTTGTGTCTCTCTCCGCAGCGACAGGCATCTGACACATAAACACTGAGATAGGAAGGTTGACAAGCCGCCCCGGTACACACACACACACACACACTCACCCGACCCGCCCCCTGACCGACAAAAACACACCGCCCCGTGACCACTATCTGTGTGTGTTTGAGTGTTTGAGCTGCCCTTTTCTCTCTGTCCAAGAGGGAGTATCTACCTCTCTCTGCCACACACACACACACACAGGCTCATGCACACACACACACACACACATTGTGTGAGCTCCTGGGTTCAGCGTCCCGAAGGATGATGAGGTCACCGGCAGAGGAGGCAGCTGTTAGTCAGCGCCGAACATTCCGGAACACCGTTACCACGACTCCTATCTGTGCCCCCATCGCCATGACGACAGGAATAAAAACACTATCGAAGCCAGAAAGTCACATAATACACGCACACACACACACACAACAGATAGAGAACTGGTCATCATTGCTTTGTGTCTGTTTGTCAGAAGCCCTTGGTTTTCTGCAGGCGTGTTGGTTCAGCTTTAGTGCGGCAGAGATCATTCTGCAGGCTAGTCTTTCCTGGTCCAAACCTCATGCATTAACACCGCTTCACTTCTCATGCAAGCCACCAACAGCTGACTGACTTCAAGTGCATTAGTGGCTTGTTGCTGATCAATGCACACTTCTAATTCGGTTGCTTTGTGGCTGTAGCCTGTCATTGTGTCTAGTAGAGAGGATGGGCTGGACTGTGAATAAAGGGATGTACAGATGGAATGACAGAGGGATTGAGAGATGGATGGAGGGAGGGATGGATGGATTGAAGGATAGAGAGGGGGTTAGGAAGGATAACAGGCTCGGGGTGTCTGCTGTGTTTATGGTGGTTTGATGAATGTGGATCTGCTCTGTGATTTACTGCTGTCTGACTTCTGTCTAATACACAGGCGGGCACACACACACACACACACACACACTCTCACACACACGTTGAAACACACCCCAACCTCGTGAAGCTGCGTCTCCGAATAGCTGCTGGCCGACAGACCTGTGGCAAGAAATGTATCGTGTGTGTGTGTGTACACGTGTCTGCGCGCGCGTGTGTGTGTCCCAAAATGCAGCACGCATTCTCCCAATATCAATCCAGCACAGATAAACATAAAAAACGAATTTGAGACGCCTGTCGAAATGAACCCATGACATTATAATCTAATCTATAATAACACTGCGGGCTTTCTTCTACAGGAGCTCTCCTGGCCTCCTGTTTGTGTCGAATCTTCATCTGAGTTCTGTGGTTGAAACACACATTCCTCTCTGTTTGCTTGCTCTGTGACCTGATAGAGACTAAACTTAGACCCAGCTGTCCTGGGACACTGCTGTGTGTGTGTGTGGGGGGGGGACTGAATGTCTACAATAGTATAGTATCTAAAAAACCAATGTGGAATTGTGATGTGTGTGTGTGTGTGTACGTGTGATGTGATGAGGGATGAGTGAGAGAGCGATGGAGGGAGGGATAGAGAGAGGGATGAAAAGGCCCCTCTCATTCTCTCCCGTGGTATTCCACTCTGAATTATCCAGGATTCCAGGAGATGTGTGTGTGTGTGTGTGTATCCACCGTGAAATTTCTAGGGTTCTGAGTGATGTGTGTGAGTATCCACACAGAATTAGCCAGGATTCCGGTTGGCTTAAGGACAGACAGAGTCAGAGAGACTCCAGTCTCACAGCTGCACTGAGAACTTCTAAAACCTGACACACACACACACCAATGCCACACACACATATGTCAACACACGGATTCCACACACAGACAACACACACACACACACTCAGATGCAAACGTGCACACGCACGCCCTTTTGTTGACGCATGGGACAGGAGGTAATTTTGATGAGAGCACAAGTATTTATTTCAAACATAAAGCATTATAATTTGTCTCAATCCTGTACACATTTTCGGTTACAAACTCTTAACTCCATTTTAAACTGTTATTGCTATTAAATATGAACGGTAGGAAGACCATAAGATAACCAGAATTAATAAGAACATGAAGCGATTTCAAAAAAATAACTTTAGCTGCAAGTCAGCACTATGCCTTGGGTGATCACAATGGGACAACAGCCGGTTGTTGAGATTGACAGCCTGTTTTTTGAACTGCCTGTCTGGTCATCTCTTGTGGTGGATGACTGGGGTAGTTTGATTGTCAGATGGTTGGTGGTTGGTGGTGAGCTGAAGCACACAGCTTCGTCGGGGGGGGTTGCTTGTGTGTGGTTGTGGTAGCTTCCTCAGGTTACGTTCCTGGTGCTGTCAGTGGGATTCTGTAGGCGGTCGGCAGTTGTTGTTTCAGTTCAACGGTTGTTGGTCATCCGTTGGTTTGGTGTGTGGTCTTCAGTAGCATCTTCAGCGCTGGCTGTCTGGGTCCTGGCCCGCCCCCTCCCTGCAAGCCCCGCCCCCCCAGGGAAAGACAGGAACACAGGGCTTTTTCACACGGCAGGGTTGGACTGTGCAGACAGGATTAGCATCCTTCCTCACATGTGGTCGAGGGGAGGAGGTGAGGGGGGGGGGACCGCTGGGAGAACAAGGAGGGGGCAAGGTTATCTGTCTACTGGATCAGCAGCATACACACTGACGGCTGTCTCCCTCTTTCTCTCTCTCTCCTTCTACGCTGTCTCTTCCTAGCTGCATTCTCTCTTTGGTTCTCTCACTCTCTTCTCTCTCTCTCTTAGAGAACCTCTCTCTCCGTCTACCCACACCTCCCACTCATGCATATATCCAGATGGTTAGGGCAGGGCACAGCTCTGTGTGTTTGTTTTGTGGTTAAGTGTCCCGCTGAAAAAGTCACAGTACAGACTGCCCCTCAGCTGCATACACACACACACGCGCGCGCACACGCATATAGTATAATTAGATCCTGACTCACCCCCCCCCCCCCCTCACACACAGAGGCATGAAAATGCACTCTTTTCTGACCGCAAACAAGAGGCCTGGACAGTCAACACTGCCCCTTGTGGTGTGGCTCAGGAACTGCATGACCATAATAATACAGTATATTTTGTCTATATATATATATATCTATATATCTATATATATGTATATATATATATATATATATATATGTATATATTAGGGCTGTCAAGCGACTAAAATATGTAATCGCAATTAATAGCATTATTTAATATGATTAATCGCAATTTATTGCAAAATCTATTTAATCTGTTAAAATTTCACCCCAATAAAATGTTTGTGGAAATAACCTTACGAGTGTGTACTTAAAAACTTAACGCTGCTAACGCAACTGCTACTACTAGCTGTGTGTTCGCTTGCATGCAGTGATAGTTTAGGCTGGAAGTACTCCAGTGATAACTAAACTCAGCCTGACAATCAGTACACACAGCCTTAGTTTTGTCAACCGAGCCGTCTCGCAACTTTTTGAAATGGAACTTTCCATCTAAAAGCCCTCTCTCCATCATTCAGCTACCGTCGGCAGTCAAAGTCAAGTAATGACAGGTGATTCCCAGGGTCAAAAAGAAACCTGCGTTAACGGTACAATTTTTTTTTTGTCGCGTTAAAGTGAGATTGCGTTAACGCGTTATTAACACGTTATCTTTGACAGCCCTAATATATACACATATATACATGTAAATGAGGGTGCCTAGGGCCCCCCAGGCCACCATGTAGCAATGCTACTGGTGTGCATGTGTGTATTCCAGAGCACCTGAGTGTTAATCCTTGGTGACGTATCGTAGTTCACTCTTCACATTCTGCAGCTCTGATAGGTTGACAGTCGGGCCAGGAAGTTTCACTCCGCCCGGCAGCACTTTCTTCTCCTCTGGCGTTGAGGGCGTGGCCTCGACCGGCTCTGGGGGGGGCTGATCAATCACTCATTCAATTAATCAATCAATTAATCAACCAATCAATTGACTGGTTTAGCAATTATCCAGGCAAAAAAGGGAGCATGTGGGTGTGTGTGTGTGTGTCTCTGGTTATGTATGTATCTCTGCGTGCGTGTGTCTGTTTGTGTGTGTGTGCATGTGTGTGTCATTTATTCTGTCTTACCTCCACTGTGTCTACTGTATCCTCTCTCCTCTTGACAGGATGTCCCGCCCCCGGACGCAGAGCTCCCATTGGGATATTCAAATTAGCCTGACGGACAAGGGGAACAGTCAAACAGAAACTCAAGATGCTCCCTTTTCATTCCAGTGTGTGGCTGTTTGTGTTTGTTTGTGTGTGTGTGTGTGTCTGTGTGTGTGCGTGTGTGTCTGTGGCATTTGTCCAGGGTCTTTCCACAAAAGACTTATCAAGACCATTACTTCCCGGGTGTGCTCCTGTTCAATAAAGAGCCTTTTGTTTGTATGGAAATGAACACACACACATACACACACAAGCACACACATACACAGATGCTTGCACAGCACTTGCCCGCATGCATGCACCAAAGCAGGAAGTGCTGAAAGCCTGTCAGGTTTATTTAATGTGTATATTCTTTATGTACTGAACTGTCATGAACTGTAATATTGTATATTTCTACAGAGGGTGTTGTTTGTGTAATCAAAGAGAGCTGCAAGCAGTCTATACTGCAGTTTCACCTAATCAAGGTGATCGTCATAGAGCTATCCAGGAAATATGGCTAATTGTTGTTGAATAGATGTGAATTCCACTCTACTTTACTCTACCAATCACCCTGATCCTTACTATATGTATAGCCTTCCCTGTTAGGCAGTGACATCACAACCTGCTCGCTTTCAACAGCATATTTCCTCATATGCTTGTTTGTGAAGGTTTGGTGTTGGTTCTCAAGACTTTGGAGGCCAGCTGAAGAGGCTGCGTATTACTGGTTCCTGCTGTTTACTTCATGGTTAGATGAGTCAATGAGCACAAAGTGAGGAGAGAGAGAGAGACAGAGAACGCCCCCTACCCACCGTCTCACACACACGCATACACCAAGCAGCACACACACTGTCACACACACACACAATGACACACACCCACCATCACACACACACACACACACACACACACACACCGTCTTACACAAACACACTCATCCAGTGTGCATACAGAATCCCATCCTATCCCCTAGTCCACAGGAAATCCTATACTGCTAATGCACCATGTACATGGTCATTTCAGTTCATTCAAACACACTGCCTTTATCAATAAATACATACATGTTAACAAACTGAAGGTGTTCACGTATTCAATATGAGAATGAGAGAGAGAGAAGCATGTGTATATTAACCTTTCCAAAAAGTTACAAAACACGTGTGCTCGTTACAAAAACCCATGTGCGCACACAAACACATGCAGGTGCGCACACACAAACTCAAACACACCTGCAGGGCTTTGACGTTTGTCGACGGCTTGGACATGGTTTCCTGGAGAAGTCCACTGTCCTGCAGAGGGACAACACAGATCACAAGCATGTAGCACACGTGTCAAAGTCGAGGCCCGCGGGCCAAATGTGGCCCGCCACATCATTTTATGTGGGAGCTTAAATGATGTATTGAAATAAGTCTACGCTCCATTACAGCGTGCGTTGACCATAAACGACATCTCTCACAATGCATTTTCGATTATGTTGCGGCAAAATAATAATAAAAATAATAATGACACATTTTATTTGGAGGCGCCTTTCAAGTCACCCAAGGTCACCTTACAATAAAAGGACACAGGATAAAAGATAAAAGCATGAAAGATAGGAACAACATTAAAACAGAACATCAACATAAAAACAAGTGGAGTGCACAGGGTCCCAGTTATAGAGAGTATGCCAGTTTGAACAGGTGAGTTTTGAGTTGAGACTTGAATGATGTGATGGAGTCTGATTGTCTTATGTGTGGGGGGAGGGAGTTCCAGAGCCTGGGTGCTGAGCAGCTGAAGGCTCGGGCGCCCATGGTACTGAGGCCTGACGTGGGAATGGTTAGCAGTTCAGAAAAAGATGAGCGGAGGGTGTGGGGGTGAGTATATTCGTGAAGGAGACGAAAATGACGACATCCCGCCTCTAGAAAGCAGTGTATATACACATCAGTGTTTAACGCAAAGTTCGAAGTTCACCTGTGAGTGAAGGAGAGCATGGTTTGAATGACAGCACTCCGATGCAGCCGATTCTGCAAACGTACCCCAATGCGCATTTTCATCCAACATTTTGGTTGGACCCGTCAAATGTCACTCCAAGGTTTTTTGAAAAGTTGGCAGCCCTGTGATGTGGCCTTCGGTGAAAATGAGTTTGACACAGGGGCGGTTCTGCACGGGGGCCTACAGGGGCTAGTGCCTCTGTAAAAATGTCCCTGGCCCCCCCTGTGGCCCCGCTGAGCTGACTGAATCTTTTTTTCTTTTTTTTGTACGTTTTTCTTCTTCTAGTAGTCATCATGAAACAAGGAAGGGACATTGCAGCCTTTTTTGCCGCAGTAAATAAAAAAGTTTGAAAAACATATCAAGGTATTGAGAGAGCTGAGGAGGTGGAAGAGGGAGGGCCAGAGTCGTTTGAATGATTTTAATGTAAAACAAAATTAAAGTATTTAATGTTTAAATATCATTTGTTTCCGTTTTTTTATAGTGCCCCTCTGATTAAACACTGGCACCCCCTTGGCCCCCCCAGTAAAATTAGTCTAGAACCGCCACTAGTTTGACACCCCTGATGTAGCAGATGCTGTGTGTGTGTTTGTGTTGGGGGCATGTTGCTCTGTGGTTTTCAAGGCTTTGGATAGTATTTCAGTTGCTTAGCGACTTCTATAGAGAGCATCAGGTACAGGAACTATCACCTGAATCATTTATTACAGTGCCAGATGAAGAGGAAGAGAGATAGAAGACCGAGAGAATGGGAGAGACAGAGTGAAAGAGAGAGAGAGAGATATACAGACTGAAGTTGGAGTTGGAGAAAGGGAGAGAGAAAGCAGTAAAAAAGTGTCCTAGGCCGTAGCCATGGAGTCAACATTGGGGGGGGGGGGGGGACAAATTAAATGTTTTATGATCATTTCGGACAGCATGCCTGTCGTAGCATAGCACATTTATATTTTTATATCAATATATTGGGGGGGACATTTGGACCAGATTTGAATATTGGAGGGATGTCCCCCCCCAATATGTATTATGATTACTGCCTTGTCTTATACCACTAGATTGTTATAAGTTCTTGTCATGTAATTGAACAGTGATAGTCAGATGTCTTCCACCTATGCCTCCTGTTAATAACCCTTCGCAAAGACACAAAATAACCCCCAACAGCCCAGACCCTTTGCCGAGCCTTGTTTCAGATTCCTGGAGCCAGGGTTTGGCCTCTGGTTTCCGCAAGTGCAGTATGGAAAGCAGCTGACGTACATGAAAGCAAATAAAGTCATAAAGGCTGACTAGCCCAGCGAGCTGATGTCTGGGCTTTCCTTTTCTGTTCTACCTTTCAACTTCAACCCTTTTCTTTCTCTTTTCAGCCTCCGTTCTCTCCTCCCTCCTTCCCTAGAGAAAAGGTAGAAGCTCTGAAAGCAGTTAGAAGTGAATCATATTTAGATGTCTAGCTGGTGTATTGGCAGGTTGACTTCAGGTTGAGATTCAGACCAGAATAGTGGAGTGTGGATGTGTTAGTCTCTCTGGGTGCAACCTAGCTTCCTGGCCAGGCTTAGTTACCGTATCCAGGAGGTTGTTTGTGTGTCAATATACAGTCAGGGCTTTGCTGTTCTCGAGCACTGACCATAAACACAGACACCCCAATATTTATAAACACACACACACACAACACACACACACCACAAACCACAGGGGAGATATGCAGTACCGGTATTTGTTTGCCAAAAGAGAGATCCCTGAATGGCCAGGGCAGGACAGCTGTCCCTAACACCTCCTCTGATCCTTATCTCTCTTTCTCTCTTTCTCTCTCTCTTTCTTTCTCTCTCTCTCTCTCTCTCTCTCTCTCTCTCTCTCTCTCTCTCTCCCCCTCCCTCCCTCCCTCCCTCCCTCCCTCCCTCCCTCCCTCCCTCCCTCCCTCCCTCCCTCCCTCCCTCCCCCTCTCTCTCTCCTTCACCCTCTCTCCCTCCCTCTCTCTTTCTCCTTCTCTCTCTCTCTCTCTCTTTCTCCCTACCTCCCTCTCTCTCTTGATCTTCCTCTCTTTTCATTCCCTATTTCTCTTTTTCTCTTTCTCCCACCCTCTCTTTTTCCATCTAATTTTCCCCTCCCTATTTCTCTCCCTCCCTATTTCCCTCCCTCCCTCCATTTCTCTCTTTATTTCCCTCTCTCACAAAACCTATCAAACAGCACACTTCACACCACCTCAACTATTCAAATGAAGACAGTACATCCACATTATAAGAGGACGTAGATATCTAACAGTGAGGCCCTGTGTTTTTCATGTGTATGTGTGTGTGTGTTTTGATGTTTTTTTGTGTCATCATTAACTGATATACAGTGTGTTCTCCCTCTTATTTGGTGTGTGTTCTTAACCTTATTTGGATTCTTTGTCCAGTATGTAAGTAATGTGATGTGAATGTAACAGTTCCTAAAGTCTCTTAAGTTGGGGTCTGTTAAATAACATGTCACTTGAATCACCAAAACACACCCACAGACACACAGACAGACACACACACACACACACACAGACACACACGGTTCCTCCACAATGCATATTTCTTACCTGTTGATGGAATAGTATCCTTTGATGGTTGACTTTTGTCACACTAGTTTACCGCTCACCTCTAGCTCTCTCTCTCTCTCTCTCTCTCTCTCTCTCTCTCTCTCTGTCTCTCTCTCTCTCTCTCTCTCTCTCTGACTCTCTCTCCCGCTCTCTGACTGTCTCACTACTTCTCTCTCTCTCTGTCTCTCCCAGTCACCTCTCTCCTCCACTGCCTCTCTCTCCCGCTGTCTCTCTCTCCTCCTCTCTCCCTCCCCCATCCTCTCTCTACCTCCCCCATTCTCTCTCTCCCTCCCCCATTCTCTCCCTCCCCCTGTCTCTCTCTCCTCCTCTCTCCCTCCCTTGTCTCTAAGTGGTAGATAGATTCCTCTCATATCTGGGATTTGTTCTAACTATAAATAGCAGAGAGATACAGAGGGGACCTGCTTTCTGTCCACACCAGCCTCTCTCTCTCATCTCTCTCTCTCATACACACACACACCAACCTTCTCTCTTTATCTCTCTCACACACACACACATACACTACAATCCCCCTCCCCCATCCCATCACGCCACCCCATATACACACCCCCCCCCCCCACACACACACACACACAGGCAGGGGCCACACACCTCTCAACTCTCATTCGAACCCCTTATTCAGTCAACTTCTTAGTTATCCGGTTACAGTATACACACAGGATGTACAGTCTCTTAGAGAATAAAAGTCAGTTAAAGACTATGTCTCCGACATAAACAGAGCATGTTAAGACAGGATCCCCACTGGTTCAACCAGTAAAGAGTCTGTGACACAGTATAAACACAGCACCCTCTGCTCTAGAACTACAAGCACAGACGTTGGCAACCCCGACTCTCATCTACACGTCTCTCTTAAAACTGTGACTAAAATGGCACTGCCCTAGTTCTACTCTGACACACACAGGCAGACATATAGGCGAATGTACACACACACACACGCAGTAACACACAACCTGGGGACCTGTGATCTCAAGGGGTTAAAGGTGTGTGTCGGCGTGTGTGTGGTAGGTATCTTACCTCCTGGTTGTGTGTGGCCGCTCTGCCTTGCCTGGTCTCTCTCTGGTCGTCCTCGGCTACCTGACCTGATTCCGCTCCTCCCGATTGGCTCGGAGACAAGAAGCTCCACCCACGACGGAACTCGATCTGGGATCAGGGTATGGAGGAATGAGAGTTGATACGTCCTGTGTGGACTCCGTCCCACATAGACCTGCTGGCCGTGGTGCGATGCACTACTTCTGGCCAGAGCGCTGTGACGAAGCACAGCTGCTGTGTGGTTAAAAGTAGTGCCCTCTGGAGGACTGGACGTCATCGGGGGTTTGGTATCCCTTTCTAAACAGCTTCTCATTAAGAGACACTGGCATGGTGACACTTCTGACTGCCTGCACGTGTAGATTCACACACGTTCAGATACGGCACGGTTGGAAGTCCTTTCTCAGGTGTGTGTGTGTGTGTCCAAGTTCGACATGACTTTTCGAAGAGAAAAAGTGACACCGTGTGTCTGAACGAGGAGGTGAGGGTGGGACGGAGGATTTCACTCACCTTTTCAAACAGAACCAGGTTCCAACCGGAGGTGGGCTCTCTCTCTCTCTCCTCCTCACCTCTCCTTACCTTTGGGCTGGATCCGTTGGCTCTCTCGCCCCCAGCGGTGTCCCTCAGAGATACTGACACCTGCTTTGGGTCTGTGTGCAGGTCGACAACTGGGCTGCCTCTCTCATCTACTTGATACGCACAGCAAGGTATGCAAATACAGATCACATGCCAGCAGCATCCGCCCCCACACGCCGACCTGACAGGCTCTCTCTCCTCCTCTCAACCCCATACGACACATCGATGACAAGTGTCCTTTTCATGGCTGAAAACCTTGTATTGAATGGCAAATATCATGCTGCATTTCTTGATTGAGACGATGACTTTACTCGGAGGCTACTAGGTGTCTTCGTGTCATGGTGTTCTGGTGTGTGCAAGCTTGTGTGTGGGTGATGTGTTTGGGTGCTGCGTGCATGCAGGTGAGTGTCTCTGATCTTGGATAATTGCAGTCTATCAGCGATCAGATAGTCTTTGTGCCACTGTCTGTGTGTCTGTCGCCTGCAGCAGCTTTTGCCTGCTGACTCACTGTCAAACCACGGGAACCAGGAAGGTCACAGGCAGGTGTTTTACATAGGCCTACACAAGACCTGAACTTATTTTTATGAACTTCCTTATAGTCAGTCGTAATACGCAGATGTAGTTTCTGTCTCTATGTAGATGTGGTGTTTGGAAGGGACAACAGTGTATAAAAAAATGTACGACAGCAAAAATGTGATATTTCGCGTTTCTGAACGACAGTTACATGCTCGATCACTTTGCCTACTTGACTACTTTGGTCTAGCCCATCCCGGAAATTGCAGACTGTCGCGCTGTGCTGACGCCGCTCACTTTGTCAACAACGTCCCTCCAGTACAAGACGTTTGTTAAAGAACAATGATAGCTGTCGGTTTGACCTGTATCTTCATAAAGTGAACTTTCTTTCAGGGCAGTAATGGGGGACATTTTTATCCTGTGAACAACCCCAACAGCGATGATACCCGTCCCGTTGGTGGTGTGTGTTTTGGGGGGCTGGTGTGCTGTCTACCTTACTGACACACTGCTGAAGGTAAACCACTTCACACACGAGGACTCATTGTTAAGGCCAGTTCATAAGGAAACAGAAATGCAATTTTTGATAACGCCGGCTCAGGTAGAATGTAGTATAATATTATAGTGTGCCTGATGCTAGGATTTGCTACTAAGTCATTGAAGCTAGGAGGATATTGTACGACTCACGTCGAAAGGTAGTGTGCTAGAGCTAGCTATAATGTAGCTTCCTAGCAAGCTAGCATCATATGAACGAAGACAAGAATTAGATATACACAGGGTTAGGGTTGTATATCAGAGGAACAAAAGCAAGACGGGTGGTGAAAGGGCTGTGGTAAGTAAAGTCGATATGAAGATTTCGTGCGGTCTTAATCCTCCCACACAGTCCTCAGTGTCGCATCGTCATGGTTATGAAGCATGGTTGACAAGCAGAGGGCTGGCGTTGTCTCCTTTCCACCTGCGATGGCAAACGTCGCTCTTCAACCGCCTGTTTGCACGCTGTGCACGAATCAATCCCCATGTCCTGTACCTGTGGTAAGAATCTAACCCCAACATAACTCTTAACTAAACCTTTAACTTCTACGTAACCCCACCGTAATGTACATTTACCCCCCCCTCTCTCTCTACCCTCCCTCCCTACCTCTGTCTCTCTCTCCTCATCCCTTTGTGTTCTGAGTATGTCAGTTTACTCGTGGGCCAGTAAGGTGCTGTGTTGTCCCAGTCATTGGATCAAAGGTGTCTGATTGTTAAGCAGCAGTTCTGTTGTGTGGACTTTGTGTTGTGATGCTGTGTGGGCGTTGTGTAACGTTGTGTACAGGTTCAGCAGTGGTCTGGTGTTCGGGGTGGTGGCCATGGTGGGCTCGGTGGTGTTGCTAGGCAGAACTCTGCAGCAGACACTCGCTCAGATGACCTCGGACAACCCTCAGGGAGCCAATCAGCAAACACTACAGGTGGTGGTGAGTAAAAACCCGATGTCTGGTGTGTGCGGCGGTGGGGGGAGGCTGGGGGGTTGTTGGTGGTGGTGGTGGTATGTTCTCTCCTTGTGGTAGTGACTGTGTGTGGTAACTGTAGGTACCAGGAGTGAACCTGCCGGTCAGCCAGCTTGCTTACTTCTTCTCTGCTCTGCTGCTCAGTGGAATCATACATGAGCTCGGCCACGCCGTGGCTGCTCTGAGGTGAGACACAAACACACACACACACCACACCGACACCCTCGACACACACGCATGGACTCACCACACACACCCTTGCACACACACACACACACACACTCACAACCCTGACTCACAAAGACCTACACACACCCACAACCATGCACTTACTCACACACACACACACGCGCGCGCACACAGACACACTCTCACCATGCACATGCACACACACACTTTGAAAGGTGAACATATCAGAGTTGCAGTTTGCGGTGTGTGTACAGCGTATGTGTGTGTGTGTGTCTGCAGGGAGCAGGTGAGGGTGAACGGGTTCGGGATGTTTGTGTTTGTGGTGTACCCTGGAGCGTTCGTGGATCTCTTCACCACCCACCTCAACCTCATCTCTCCCGCCCAGCAGCTCCGCATCTTCTGTGCAGGTGAGGGCGCCTGTGCTGGACCTCAGGCTGGGCATGCGGTGCCAGGTTGACTTCAGGTCAATACCGTGTGGACCAGTCGTGTGTCTGAGTGGTGTGCTGCAGTGCTTTGTTATGTCCAGTAGAGAGCAGCAGAGCGCTACTGGGAAAGTAATGTATTAATGCAATCCCATTTCTATTTTTGTTTTGTTTCTCTCTCTCTCTCTCTCTCTCTCTCTCTCTCTCTCTCTCTCTCTCTCTCTCTAGGAGTATGGCATAACTTTGTTCTCTGCTTGGTGGCGTTGTTTTTCCTCTTCCTGTTGCCTCTGTTACTGTTTCCTGTCTACACCACTGGAATGGGAGCCCTGGTCACAGAGGTGGTTCAGGTTAGTGTGTGTTCATATTAAGTGTGTGTGTTTTCATTCTTGTTTAATGCTTGGGGTTAGGGTGTGTCTCCGTTATAGACCTTGGCGTGTACGTTCTGACCTATGGCTGTGCATTCTTTATTGTTTGATGTATTGTGTGTGTGTGTGTGTCAGGGCTCCTCAGCCGACGGCCCCAGAGGCCTGTGTGTGGGGGACCTGGTGACGGGGCTGGAGGACTGTCCTGTCAGAGGGGTGGAGGACTGGGCCTCCTGTCTGACACACCTCTCACACACCCCCCAGACCGGCTACTGTGTCCCCAGGGCCGGCCTGCAGCCCAGCTGGGCCCACGGACGAGGTACTCACTCACTCACTCACGCTCGTAGCTAAACACACACACACACGGTTCACATGTTCACGCGCACACACCCAGAAACCCTCCCAGGTCGGCACAAAGACGCGCCCCCACTCAGACAGGCGTGTGTGGCTCCTGTCTGCCCCCAGCCTTCAAGCGCCTGGACGGCTCCATGGAGTGCTGCAGCAACAACAGCCTGACAGACCTCTGCTTCTCCTTCAGCAACCAGCGAGACAAGGAGGTCAGAGAGGTGAGACGCGCCCACGCAGACACACGCACCTACCGTGGACACACGCATGCACTCGAGAGGGAAACCGATACACACACGCGCGCTCGTACAGAGACGCGCACATACATAGACACATACACGTCATGTCTACAGACACACAGGCGCACACAGAGACCTACACGCGACACACACAGGCAGACCCACACCCAAATACACACGGACGCCCGCATCAAGCCACACGCTCAGGTACACAGACACGGTCCCCTGAGTGTCGAGGTGCCAGGTCAGTCATGCTGTTGTGGCCCCGCCCAGTACTCGTGTCTGCCGGTGCGGAAGATGGTGACGGGCACCCGGGCGTGCCACAGCGACGCCGACTGCCTCGCTCACTCCTCGGAGGCCAGCGTGTGTGTCACCCCCGCTCTGGAGAACCAGACCCGCTTCATCCGCGTCACACACCCTCCCAATACACACATGCTGTTCGTGGGCTACCCTCCGCACCTCCAGTACGCAGGTAAGAGACTTCCTGGAGCCTGTGTGGGGTGTGTGTGTGTGTGTGTGTGTGTGTGTCTGGAGTACGTGGGTGTTTGGTTTGTGTGTGTGTGTATATGTGTATGCTGGTTTGTTGGACCTGTGTTTTCTCTCCTCCTCAGTGAGTCTGACCAACTTTGTTCCTCGGTTCACCTTCATGCACCTGGACCTGCCTGTGGTTCTGGAAACCTTCTGCAAGTATCCTTCTGTGTGTGTGTGTGTGTGTGTGTTGACCTGGGTGTGTGTGTTCATCTGCGTGTGTGAATCTGTCTGGGCAAAGTGTGTGTGTGTGTGTGTGTGGGTACTCTCCTTGACCCAGCCCCAGGTATGTGATCTCTGTTTAACTGTGTGTTTGTGTTACCGTGTGTGTGTGTGTGTGTGTTACAATGTGTGTGTGTGTGTGTTACCATGTGTATGTGTGTGGTCCTTGACCCAGCCTCAGGTATGTGATCTCTCTGTCCGGGGCATTAGCTGTGGTCAATTCCGTCCCCTGCTTTGCTCTGGACGGCCAATGGATGCTGTCCGCTCTCCTGGAGGCTACCCTGGTCACCGTAGTAACGGACCGCCAGCGGAGGGAGCTGATTGGCTTCTTCCTGCTGCTGGGGGGCAGCGCCCTGCTGGCAGCCAATGTGGCGCTGGGACTGTGGATGGTCACCGCCCGGTAGCCATGGCAACAAAAGCCATGGCAACAGATGTCACGGCTGTTTTGAGATGAGAGACTACGTCTCCCAGGGTACCTTGCTCCTTGTCCATGCCAAAGAGCATTGTGGGTTTTTCCTGTGTGGAACGCCAACCTCTGGACGAAGCTGTTTCCTCATTCGGGAGGAGACTCCAATAACCTCCTGATGTGTGTGGTGGTCCGGAAGATTGTGGGAAATGTATTTTGCAGCCCTGCAAAATCTTACTGGAACTGAAGACTGAGGGAAGAGCATGGTTCTTCCAGACAAACACACATCTTTTGCCAGTGCACACACACATGCACAACACCCACATTGACTAGCAACCCGTAGGACTCACATATTCCTCTTTAGCATCTTGTCAAGTCTGTTGAAGTCTCTGTCGTGTAAGGGGTATGTGTCGCGTCTTTCTTCCTTGTAATTCTCTGCTGCTGTTCACTACTCTCCGTCCATCATGTTGAATAAAATGGTTCAGTGTGTAGTCTCCTCCCTTTGTTTGTTAATAAGCTGATAAGAACAGTCACAGTTACTAGGTATGTGTCCTGGACATGAATGAAGAGATTCTTTCTGTACAGTCCAAGCATCCTCTCTTCCTATAACACAGAGGATTACACCCAAACCGTATTGACGTGAGAGATGGTGGCGCCACCTGATGGCTAGCGGCCGGCCGGCCGGCCCTGTCTGGTCCTGAGGAGCAGTGTGAGGCTGCTGATCTGACGTCACCTGGTGCTGTGATCCAGTCTGAGGTCCACAGAACAGGCTCGCACACACCAACAACAACACGCACACCGTGGGATTGTGACAACCCTGTGAAGAGCTGCTATTTTTAGAGTTTTCAGGGAGTACAATTGCGCTTCCTCCCTCGTGCGTGTGTGTGAGAGAGAGAGAGAGAGAGAGGTACACTATAATTTAGGAGGGTGTTTTCTGCAGACACATTGGAGCTGGGTCTACCTCAGTTCCATCACGGAGGTGTGTCATGTGACCACAGATTAGCAAAGACACTCGTCAGCAGCTCCTGTGTTTCTCATAATTATTGTGCGCGTGTGTGTATTTATTGTGTGTGTGTGTGTGAATGTATGCTCTTGTGTGTCTGTATGTGTGTGTGTATATGGGTTTGTGTGTATCACGTTTGAATATTTTTTATTTGACACTTTTTTATATGTTTTCTGACAACATCCACTGTTCCTCACTGTGTCCTAAGAATGCCATTGTTCAGATCAGACTGACCTTGTGTGTGGCACCAACCACTCTGAGAGAGGCCTAGAAGAGCGAGTGAATGCTATGGAATGTGTAGTGGGAGGGTATGCATTGACGCCTCGGTCGTTAACGAGGGAACTGAACTATTTGTGTGCGCGTGTGTGAAGATCCTGCCACACACTGTAATGAAGTGCGCGGGATGTAGCATGTACAGACGACGTGTGTTTGTCTTTGTGCGGTTGGCAGTGCATAGGAAGGCTGTGTGTGTATTTCCGTGCTTATCTCCTGGTAATGATAGCCTGCCGAAAACGTCCTGTAAACACACGGAGGAGGAGAGGAGGGATGGAGGGAGGGAAGAGGAGGAGGTGTAAGACGGCCCTCGTCTACAGATGATGTATTCTCTGAGAGAGTGGGTACTTCATCAGTACACCTCCTGAATCAGGGCCGTCTTTCTTATCGTGTATCTCAAAGGAATGGGAACCGGGCATGGCCGAGACAAAACTCTATTTTTTTTTACAGGGTTTCAGATTCATTTGAAAAGAATTGTGATGGACCCAACAGTGCAGCACGAGGAATCCTAGGTAGAATCCCTTTATTCCCTATGTCATCCCTTTGTTGTTTTTCAGAACAGACACATGCCTGAGCGTACAACCAAACTGAATACACCCCCCTCTGAGACATGGAGAATATACAAAAGGGTCAAACCAGTACAGACACGGGGGGAATTGAAATGTCCAAAGTTTAACCCCCCCCCCCCCATAACCCCCCCCCCCTGCTTTTCTTCGGGACCTGGTACATTCCCATCCACTCTTCCGGTGGGGATAAAACATAATGAACAGGAAGTAACATTTGGGAAAGGTCATAGAAGTGTGAGGGTCATCGATGTCCAAGCTGCTGTGCGGCATGTGGTGCGGCCGTCACAAGAAAACAGGAGGCGGATCTTCTGTTTTGTTTCTAAATGATTTACAGTGTGTGCAGCGAAGTGTTCATCTCTCACCAGACCAACAGACGTCTCACAAAACAAACAAAGTCCTCAAATAAACCATTGGCTAAATAAAACAGGTACAGCGCACAACAAGACATGTGTTCAAACCATCACTTTCGAAGACTGCAGGAGAAGGGTGAAGGGCATCTATTTTCTGAACAATAGAATCTGAATGTTATATGAGGACTTTAGGCTTCACAGGAAGCACAGTCTATATAAGGAAGACATGGCCGCCACCCAAACCGTAATGAGCACGTGCAGAATGGCCCCTGGCCACAGCTGGGAGATCACAACCTATCACAGAGTGTTGGTGCGACAGTCTTTACCTCCCCCTATCTCTCTTGCTTTGTTGCTTGCTGGCTTTGTTGCTCTCTTTTCTTTGCTTCTTCTCTCTCTCTCTCTCTCTCTCTCTCTCTCTCTCTCTCTCTCTCTCTCTCTCTCTCTCTCTCTCTCTCTCTCTCTCTCTCTGTCTCTCTCTCTCTCTCTGTCTCTCTCTCTCTCTCTCTGCATCACACTCCTCTGCTCTCTCCCCCCCTACACTCTCTTTGTGATTTACTTCCTGTTTTCTGTTGTGGTTGTGATTTCTATTGTGGAGGTCCACGTGTGTGTCTGTGCCTGTGTTCCACTAATTCGGTTCTGCTCTGTCAGATTTGATAAAGGCCAAGAACAGGACACACTGGGGTTCTGGACATGAGATTAGACACACACACACACACACACACACACACACTCACACACACGGTTGCAGTCACACAGGCTCACACAGCAAGATATCCCCATAATAAGGTCTGTTAACGATGTGTTTTGGTCCGACACTACACAGAGCTGTATCCAGACAGAAAACGCACACGCAAACAAGCACACACACAGATACACAACAGTGTCTGGTTGAAATCACAGTTTACAGCTTAATAGATGACACTCGCACAGACAGGACTGTTTGCGAATAAGTATAGAAGTCTGTCCTTGCTGAAAGGGGACCGAGGGAGGGATGAGGGAGGGAGAGAGCAGGGACAGGTTGAGAGAAGGAGAGAGGGAGGAGCAGCTTGAAAAGGGGGATCGTTAGAAAAGTTGGCGGGGCCACGGTTGGTTGAAGAGAGAGAGTAATGATCAAGAGACAGAGTTAACTACTGGCTCAAGTACAGAGAGAGTAAGAGAGAGAGAGAGAGTAAGAGAGAAAGAGAGAGAGAGGGAGAGGGAGGGAAAAGGAAAGACAAGCAGTTCTTTTGAGAGTGCTTCAGTGAGGAGTTGAGAAGACTCAGGCAGGATTAGGAGGGGTGTAGGCAGAGGTCGTGCGCACAGGTGTTCCACTTACATTACATCTGTGTGTGTGTGAGAGATATCACATTAGTGCCATCAGTAAAGTGTGTGTGTGTGTGTGTCGATCATCATGGAGCTTGAGCGTCTTGGGGGGGGGGGGGTCAAGCCTGAGGGGGCAAACAGCCGTCTTCTGAAACCAGCTCTGGCTGTGTGTGTGTGTCTCTGCGCCGCGCTGCTCCTCGCTGTCATCCTGGGTGAGTACACACACACACGCATGTGCACTTCCAAACATTCACAGATTAACCTTTGGACTCTCATGTCTGTACAGAGTTATGAACGATGGACATGGTATTTAGAGTGTCAGGTCATAACCCGTATGAAATACGCGATTCATATAGAGCATCAGGTTCACAGGAATGATCACACTGTGTTTTAACACAGATTTTCTATCCCGTACCATGTGTGTGTGTGTGTTCTATTTTGGTCTCAGATAGTGTTACAGACATTAGTTCATACTCATAAACAGGGTCCCCTAATCTACATTAGGTTTGGGAGTTTTTCCTTGTCTTCCTTGAGGCATTAGGTTGGTTTAGGTGCAGTTCCATGAGTGTATGTGAAGCCCATTGCTTAAAATCACCTAAAAAGAGCTATACAAATACATTTTGATTTGATTTGGAGTCAGTTTGAGGAGAGTGTGCATTCTGAATCTGTGTAGTGTGGATGTGTGTGTTTCCAGGCCTGTATGTGTGAGTTGGGGGTGGCATGTCTGTTCCTCTATTCCACGAAGAACAGGCTGGGACTGTATTGTTTTGGAGGGAAGCGAACATTTTTGTGGTATTATTGAAGTGTAATTACGTTTTTCTGTATATTTGCTGACAGACAGACAGACACACGCACACACACACACATACACACACACACACACAAGCACACACACACAAGCACACACATGCTTCCAGTATTCTCTCTAACCATGAGGAACCAACTGAAGAATTTCAAGTGGTTTCTCTGATTGCCTTTGTATTTTTACCAAGCTGTGTGTGTTTGTGTTTTTACGAGACTGTAAGTGATCTAAAGTGTGTGTGTGTGTAAGAGAGAGCTTATATTTGTAGCCTGTTCGGTATGTGTGGTAGGTCAGCATTCTCAATGACACTGGAACGTCAGACAGCTGAAGGGTGTGTGTGTGTGCATGTTGGTGTGTGTGTGTGTATGAGTGAGAAAGAGAGAGAGACATTAAGCTTGGGTCACGGACTATGAGGGGTTGTTCTCGGTCAGACGTCACAGCAGCACAGGAACAGTGGTGTTTCTAGGAGGGGGAATAAACACACACACACACATGCAGACACACACACACACACACATGCAGACACACACACAGGCACACACACATGCAGACACACACAGACACACACACAGGCACACAGACACGCCTGTTGAAGCTTCCACTCCTCATTCACCGTGACCTCCAAGACCTCTGCAAGCAGAATCAACACTTTATTCTGAATTTGAGATGGTAGAACTGGTTCTTTGGAGACCGAGGATGATGTGACAAAAAGTAGTATAATTCTGGCTGACTGGATCCCTGGAGATTAGGTTTCTGCTCTGTCGAACTCCGCCACTAAAACTAGAGGCTAGCTGTGTGTCAGCAAAGTCTCTGTATCTTTCCAGCTAAAATTAGGATGCAAAGGTACCATATTTAATGTTGTGACCTACCTTTCACCTTCACCCTATCCTTTACCCTTACTCTAACAACCCAATCCTCACCCTAACATTCACCCCATCACTGTGACACCCTAACACGCTAATACCCTTAGTCTGACACCTAACACCATAACACAATGACACAGACATGATGAGTTTCATGTGTTGCTTTATCTGTCAGTGAACCTTCATGGTGCCTCCTCCTCTTCCTTAGTCTCCCAGAGAAGCGTTGCAGACGAGGAGCTGTGTCTGACCCCACAATGCATCGAAGCAGGTGACACACACACACACTGACACACACACACACACACACTGACACATGCACTGGGCCGAGAATCACACGCTATTTCACTGTCCCACAATATATGTAAATAATCTAGGAATGCTGATATATGCTCAGTCCCTTTCATATATGTCTGTTTGTCTGTCTACCCACATACCTGTATGTTTGTCTGTCTGTCTGTCTGTCTGTCTCTCTTTCTCACTGTCTACCCATCCACCCATCCACCCACCCACCACCGACCTATCTACCTGCCTGCCTGCCTGCCTGCCTGCCTACCCACTTGTCTTTCTGTCTTTCTGTCTATCTGTCTTTCTGTCTTTCTGTCTGTCTGTCTACTTGCCTCTTTGTCTGCCTACCTGCCTACCCCCCCTCCCCAGCGGGCTCCATCCTCAGTAAGATGGACCGGTCCGTGTCCCCCTGTGAGGACTTCTATGGTTTCTCCTGTGGGGGCTGGCTCAAGGACAACCCCATCCCCGAAGACTCCTCCTCCCATGGCATCTACCCTTGGCTCCGTCAGCACGTCGACATCAGGCTCAAAGGTGTGTGTGGGTGTTTTGTAAAGATGTCCCCCTCCACCCACCCACCCACACACAGTCTGAGTGGAGCTGTGTTTGTTCCAGAGTTACTGGAGGCACCGTCAAAGGCCAGTGAGCTGGAGGCAGTGGGCAAGGCCAAGGTTCTCTACCGGTCCTGTATGAACGAGGGTGAGTCACACACACACAAACACACACACACACACACACTCTACTTTCTCTTTCTTCCTCTCTTTTTCCCATCTCTCTCTCTTCCTACCTCCATCTCTATCTCTACCCCCACCAACACACACACACACACACACACCAGTCCTGTGCAGTGAGGTCTGGTCTGGTCCAAGGTCTGGTTAGAGATTTTTCTGTTTTCTTTCTAAACCTTTCTGACGTTTGTTATCTCTGATCTGAGACAAGCAGGGCCAGGGGTGTATAACTGTCAGGACCATTCTGCCTAATGTATTACATTTAGGTCGACCCTGTGTGTGTGTGTCTGTCTGTCTGTCTGTGTGTGGGTGCATGCGTGTGTGTGTGTATGGGTTTTATGTGTGTGCATGCAGCCGAGTTAGAGCAGGTTGATGCCACTCCTCTGCTGAAGGAACTTCAAATCCCAGAGTTCCGCTGGCCAGTTGTGGGGGACGGGCTAGGGGGGGAGTGGCAGTGGTTACCAGAGCAATGGGACCTCCTGAAGACGTTGGCCGAGATCAGAAACCAGCACAGCAAGAGTATTTTAATTCGCCTGTACGTCGCCCCCGACGACAAAAACTCCTCCTACTACATCATCAAGGTGAGTGTGTGTGTCTGCGTTTCTGTCCGTGTGTGTGTGTGACTCCCTCTCACCCCTCACCTTTCCATCTCTCTCTTGTGCAGTTGGACCAGGCCTCTCTGTCTCTCTCCTCCAGAGAGGACTACATCACCAACTCCTCCTCGGCACAGGAAGTAGGTCTCTCTCTCTCTCTCTTTGATTAAGAGTTGCAAATTTAGACTATGAATATATACAAAGCTGTTTGTGTGCATCAAAGCTGTGTGTGTGTGTGTGTGTGTGTGTGCGTGTGCAGTACCGTGCTGCCTTGCTGAGCCTGATGGTAGATGTAGCTGTGATGCTGGGAGCCAGACAGCAGACAGCAAAGGCCCAGATGAGAGATGCTCTTGCCTTTGAGGTCAAACTCGCTCAGGTGTGTGTGTGTTTCAGTTACTAGAATGTGTGTGTGAGTTTCAAAAAGATTAATGTACTGCAAAACCTCCCCGTCTCCGATAACTCTAACTTTGTTGGAGACGTGGAAGGTTTTTTGGTTCCAATGTTTTGTTCTGTGCAGATTCTGATTCCCTATGAAAACCGCACCAGTGAGAACATGTACAACAGATACTCACTCTCCCGCCTGCAACGCAGCGTCCCTCAGGTAACACACACTCACACACTCACTGACACACACACGATTCATGCCATACAAACAACTCCTCTCCTTCTCACCCGCTCTCACTCTCTTTTTCTCTCCCTCACTCCCCCACCCTCTCCCTTTCTCTCTCACTATCCACACTTTTCTTCCCTCACACCCTCCTCCCTCCCCCCCCTCTCTCTCCCCCCTCTCTCTCTCTCTCTCTTTCTCTCTCTTTCTCTCTCTCTCTCTCTCTCCATCTCTCTTTCTCTCTCTCTCTCTCTCTCTCTCTCTCTCTCTTCTCTCTCTCTCTCTCTCTCCATCTCTCTTTCTCTCTCTCTCCATCTCTCTTCCTCTCTCTCTCTCTCCATCTCTCTTCCTCTCTCTCTCTCTCCCTCCCTCTCTAGTTTTCCTGGCTGTCCTTCATCACGGCCGTGACAAAGTCCAAGGCAGATCTGTCAGTGTCGTCATCTGAGCCTGTCATTGTCCGCGCCCCTCTCTACCTGAAGGAGCTGTTCAAACTGATCAATACCAGCGAGCCCAGGTACACACACACACACACACGTAGAAACACACGTAGACACACACACACATAGATACACACACACAGAAAGACACGCACACACTTGCAACTCTCACACTTACAATGGGGGATTGTATCTAATTATAAAAGCGTTATTAATTCATGACCCCATCTCCTCACCTCTCTCTCTCTCTCTTTCCAGGACTGTAGCTAATTACGTCATTTGGAGAACAGTTTTTTCTAGGATCACCACTCTCAGCCGACGCTTTCTCTATCGCTACCTGGACTTTGCAAGGGTTTGTACACTCACAGACACACACAGACACACACACACTCACAACCAAACAAACACACACACGTACCCTCCCACACACACACACACCCAAACCACAAGCACACAGACACTGTACACACACATACAGAAACACAACCTCCTCTCTCTCCCTCCTCCAGGTCACCACAGGAACAACCTCTCTGACGCCGCGCTGGGACAAGTGTGTGAATTACGTAGAGAACACTCTTGTTTACTCCACGGGCCGCCTCTTTGTCAACACACACTTCCAGGAGGACAAGAAACACATGGTGTGTGACTGCAGACCGAAAAAGAAAAACAAGACGAGAAAAGAATGCAGTCTTTTTACTGGTGGTTAGTGTCTTCAGAATAAACTAACTGAAATGGGTTTGTGAGTGTGTGTGTCTGCGTGTGTGTGTGGTGTGTGCGTGTGTGCGGTCTGCGTGTGTGTGTGGTGTGTGCGGTCTGTGTGTGTGTGTGTGTGTGTGGGTCAGATGGAGGAGCTGATTGATGGGATTCGCTGGGCCTTCATTGACATGCTGGAGAAAGAGAATGACTGGATGGACGCAAAGACAAAGAAGAGAGCTACTGAGAAGGTACCTGATTTGTCCATCCCTCCATCCATCCATCCCTCCATCCATCCCTCCATCCATCCATCCATCCATCTATCCCTCCATCCATCTATCCCTCCATCCATCCATCTATCCCTCCATCCATCCATCTATCCCTCCATCCATCCATCCCTCCATCCATCCATCCCTCCATCATCCATCCCTCCATCCATCCATCCATCCATCTATCTATCCCTCCATCCATCCATCCCTCCATCCATCCATCCATCCATCCCTCCATCATCCATCCCTCCATCCATCCATCCATCCATCCATCTATCCCTCCATCCATCCATCCATCCCTCCATCCATCCATCTATCCCTCCATCCATCCATCCATCCATCTATCTATCCAGGCTTCTTTCCCTCCATTCATTTGTCCATTCATCCATCCACACATCTATCTTCTAAAATCCTTTACTTCAAAATGATCCCCTTGTGTCTTTATCTCTGTGTCTCTCTTTTTGTCTCTGTCCTCTCACCTCTCTCTCTCTCTCTCTCTTTCTCTCTCTGTCTCCAGGCTCATTCAGTGCTGGCCAAAGTGGGCTATCCTGAGTTTATTTTGAATGACACCTACCTGAATGAGGACATTAAAGATGTAGGTCTGGAATGTCTTTTTATCTTAATGGGTCATGCCAATAAAGACTGCTTTTCACATGTTGATGAACATGTGTGTGTGTGTATGTGTGTGCGTGCTCGTGTGTGTTTGGCATCCAGCTCCACTTTCACGAAAACGACTACTTTGGAAACGTCATGCAGACGCTCAAGTTCATCGCCCAATCAGATCTGGGCTGGCTTCGGAAGCCCGTTCCTCGTACTGAGTGAGTTACCACGGCAACCCACCCAGACCTCAGCCCTTGGCTTCTTTTTGTGTTGATTTCCTGTTTTATGCCCTGTGTGCGTTTAAGGTGGTTCACCAATCCCACGACAGTCAACGCCTTCTACAGCTCCTCAACCAATCAGATCAGTAAGACTTGTGACTAACAGCCAATGAGACGGCCAGATGGCTGACTAAGACAAAGAGCTACAGTTCAGATTTCAGGATCCGTGACCTCTGACCCCTTCAGGGTTTTGTGTTTTGTCTGTTCTTCCCAGGGTTCCCTGCTGGTGAACTGCAGAAACCTTTCTTCTGGGGGCAAGAATATCCTCGGTGAGAGGAACATACACTACCAACACACACACACTGCATCAAGCAGTGTGTGTGTTGGATTTTCAACCGATGTAGTGTATTTGAACACAACTGAATACAAGTTGGGATTAAGATACCCGTAAAGTGTGTTTGATTGTGTGTGTGTGTGTGTGTGTCCAGGTCTCTGAGCTATGGGGCCATTGGGGTCATAGTAGGTCATGAGCTGACACATGGCTTTGACAACAATGGTGAGTTATTACAGTTGCCGCTCCAAAGGAAATCAGTCACACTCTGGTTATGGGATTGATCTTTCACTGTCCCATGCTGTGTCTGTGAGTATGAGTGCGTATTTGTGCGTTCATACGTGTGTTGGTCTATTCATATGTGTCTGTGTGTGTGTATGTGCAGGCCGTAAGTATGATAAAGATGGTAACCTGGACCAGTGGTGGACCAACTCCTCCATAGCAGCATTCAATGAGAAGACCCAGTGTATGATCGACCAATATAACGGCTACCACTGGGAGGAGGCGGGGCTAAACGTAAGGACACACCCACTGGGTGTAGCCACATGTGTGTGTACAGTTGGATAGCACTGCAAGTCCACACAGTTTGTGTGTGTCTGTGTGCATGGTTGGAAACCCGGCTTGTTCACAGTCACAATGAGGCTCCATTGTGATGTGCCTGCAGGTGCGGGGGAAGAGGACTCTGGCAGAGAACATTGCTGACAATGGAGGGATGAGAGAGGCTTTCAGGGTATCTCTCCATCTCTCTCGTCATCCCTCTCTCTTCACCTCTTTCTCTCGCCATCTCTCTCCCCACTTCTCTCTCTCTCCATCTCTCTCATCATCTCTCTCTCTGTCCATCTCTCTCATCATCTCTCTCTCTCTCTCTCCATCTCTCTCATCATCTCTCTCTACCCCTCTCTCTCTGTCTTTCCCCATCTCTCTCTTTGTCTATCTCACTCTTTATCTCTTTCTTTGTCTCTCTCTCTCTGTATCTCTGTCTCCATCTCTTCATCTCTGTCTCCGTCTCTCTCTCTCTCCACCTCTCTCCCGTCATCTCTCTCTCCATCTCTCGGGAGAGCTCAGCACGGTCACCCTGTCTCTAAAAGGATGCTAAAATGACGTGTGTGTGTGTGTGTGTACAGGCCTACAGGAAGTGGGTAAAAGAGAGCAGGGGAGGCATGGAGGAGCCTTTGTTGCCAGGAGTCGGTCTGAACAACAACCAACTGTTTTTCTTGAGCTACTCACATGTAGGCTACAACAACAAGTATTTATATTAACGATTCAAATGAGTTTGCTGTTTTAAATAGCATCTGTTTGTGTGTGTTTATGTGTGTGTAGGTGCGCTGTAACTCATACAGACCTGAAGCTGCTAGGGACCAGATACAGAGTGGAGCCCATAGCCCTCCCAAATACAGGTGACACACACACATTCACACACATACATGCACACGCCAACACAAACACACCTGACATGGTTTCTCACCATGACCTTCTCTGTCGCAGGGTCGTCGGGGCGATGAGTAACTACGAGGAGTTCCGCCGAGCGTTCAACTGCCCTGATTCGTCAGCCATGAGTCGAGGGGCGAAGTCTTGTCGGGTGTGGTAGCTCAGCGGTCGCCCCCTGACTGACCAGGGGGAACACAACCAGACCATGAACCACAGTAGGACCAGCTATCAGAACTCTAGTATTCTAGCTGTGGTCAACCTCACACAACTGACCCTCCAGCTATACAATCACTGACTCCTCTTTCGTACAGCTGTCTATGTTTTAATTTAGACTATTGAATGAGTCTGTCTAGTGTGTGTGTGTGTGTGTGTGTGTGTTTGTGTGTGTGTGTGTGTATGTGTGGTTGTGTGTGTTCGCTTGCTTGTTAACAAGATTTCCTGCTTCCTGCTACTCTTAAGTGACTGTCAGTTGGCTCCAGTTCTGCGTTGATTCTGTGTTTTCTTGGTCTTATTCCTTAATTACCTTTTGTATTGGTTATAATTTGATGAATTGGTTATAATTTGATGATGATTTTGATTTGTTGCTGTTATAATGGTTATCTACTGTATGATGATGCTTGTTTACAGTGTGGCTGTGTGTCTGTGTGAGTGTGCGAGTGTCAGAGAGAGAAAGAGAGAGAGGGGGGAAAGGGAAGAGAAAACTGTTGTGTGTTGGTAATAAAATATATCTGATTCAGAAAGGCTGTCACAGTTACTGTTAACTTGCATGAATATCATGGATATTATGATCTATTATCCTGAGAGAGAGAGAGAGAGAGAGAGAGAGAGAGAGAGAGAGAGAGAGAGAGAGAGAGAGAGAGAGAGAGAGAAAATGAGACAGAGAGGGAGGGAGAGAGGAGAGAAAGAGATAAAGAAAGAGAGCGAAAATGAGACAGAGAGGGAGGTAGAGAGAGAAGGAAAGAGAGAGAGCTGGAGAGAGAAAGAAAATGAGGGAGGGAGGGAGGGAGAGAGAGAGAAAGAGAGCAAGAGACAGAGAGAAAATGAGACAGAGGGAGGGAGAGAGAAAGAGAGAGCAAGAGAGAGAGAACTATTCGACGTTCCTGTGTGAGTGCAATGTTATTTGTTTGATCTTCCTAAGAAGTCACAAAATGAGACAACCTATTACCCCCCTACCACACACACACACGCACACACACACACACTCTCTCTCTCCTACTCCCCCCTCGCCTGCATGTCTCTCTCTAAGTACCAGTGGAGTAACAACCTGAGGTTCACATTCAGTTATGTCTGCAGTTCCCATGGCAACTTACAGTGTGTCTAGAAAAAGCATTTAAATCTGACACTGTGTTGGTGCAAAGAGTGAGTGTGGCTCTGTGTGTGTATGTGTGTGTGTTTAACAGGGGCTGTGTATGTATGTGTTTGACTAAGATTAAACACATGTGTGTTTGTTTGTGTGTGTCTGCGTGACAGAGATTCAGCTTATGTGCGATTGTGTGTGTTTTCTCTCTGTGTGTGTTATGTGTCATGTGTACGTGTATGTGTGTGTCTTAGTAAGTGTGTGTGTGTGTGTGTAATGCAGACAGGCAGGGGGTAGGGTTAATGACTAATGACTCAAAGCTCCTTGGGATACTGTGGTCATCAATACACAGCAATTAGAACCAAAACACAGCAGTCTATTAAAGACAGGAGGGGGGAGATAGAGGGAGAGATAGAGAGAGAGATAGGGAGAGAGACAGTAGGAGACAAGAGGATCTGACCCCAACAACCACTCAGTTGCACACTGTCTTCTATGGCAACCCTGACCTTGTACCCACCTGTAACAGGAGCTTGAAGGTATTTAAGTTTAACTTGCCCATTTCACGGCGTGAGGATCAATAAAGTGTTATCCATTTTACAGGACTGTTGTGCTCATAGAATCCTAGTTGTATGTGCAGTCCCTCAAGCTACTTTTTCCATTAGCCAGGCTGCCACTGTAAATACGAATTTGTCATAAGACTTGCCTGGTTAAATGAAAAAGACAAATACATTCTGTTTATCAGGTCAACTGTGGCTTGGTTGGCAGTACAGACTATGTCCAGTAGAGGGGGATTGTGTCCACTCCAGAGAGGAATTAGAGTTCCTCCTCAACCAAACTGCAGAGACACAGGAACGAGAGAAGTGTTGACTCACTCAGAGGGCATCATGGAGCTCTCTTCAGGTGTCGACCCTGGAAAGCACTCGGGGAATGGAAAATAAACGTTTTTCTCACATTCGACAGGGAGAAGTGCATCTACTTTCCTCCGCCCAGCTCTGCCTCGTCTCAACAACAATTCATGTGTGTGTGTGTGTGTGTGTGTCTAACTTGGGCCTGGGTTATGGGCTCTGTCTGTGCTCTCTGTCTCTGGCCTGTTAGTGTAATCTAATCTATTTGTCCCTAAGAGGAGGAAAACGACTTTAGCCCATCTCTCTATCCTTCTATTGGTCTCCCTTGTCCTCTCACTCCTTCTCTCCCTCAGACAGAACAAACTGCCTTCCTGACTCAGACAGGCGGTCATCTTAAATGACATTTCGAAATCATGAACATTGACCTATACTATCAGAGAGAGAGAGAGAGAGGTAGAGAGAGATAGGTAGAGAGAGAAAGAGGTAGACAAGGAGAAGGAGAGAAGGAAGAGAGGGAGTGGGTGGCCAACGAGGGAAAGTTGAGAGAGAGAAAAACAATGAGAGTAGAGAGAGAGAGAGACAGAGAGAGAGAGAGAGAGAGAGAGAGAGAGAGAGAGAGAGAGAGAGAGAGAGAGAGAGAGAGAGAGAGAGAGAGAGAGAGAGAGAGAGAGAGAGAGAGAGAGAGAGAGAGAGAGAGAGAGAGAGAGAGAGAGAGAGAGAGAGCAGTGGATGCCCAAAGAGGGAGAGTTGAGAGAGAGAATGAGAGGGCAGAGACTGAGAGGAGGGAGAAGGAGAGAGGGCACACATAGAGATCGACAGGAGGGAGAAGGAGGGGGGAGAGCGCAATCTGGTGCAAACTTTCGAAGAGCCTCCCTGGTCTCTGTCCAGGGGGATCTGCTTCCTGATCTGGCAACCCACCAGCCATAACGAGGGATGAATAAATAAAGAGAAGGAGAAACAGAAATGAGAGGACGGAGTCTTTATTTATGGATGGACTACCAAAAGAGCAAAAAAGAGAGAAAGAGAGAGAGATGAGGAGGGGGGGTTGCCTTTATGAATATCTGGCCTTTGGTGCTTTCAGGGTGGCTGAATGGCCAGAAAATACCCATTAATTATGTAGACACTCGTACACACATACGTACACACACACACACACAGGGGACAGAAGACTGACAACATGTCCTCACTAGTTACATAAGTGCTCATCTCTGCCTTTACCTGTCATCTAATCTGCCAATCGTGTGTGTGTGTGTGTGTGTGTGTGTGTGTGTGCGCGTATGTGAACTGTGCTTGTGTGTGTGTACGTGCCTGTGTGTGTGTGTGTGTCTTATGATGAATGATGGCCAGCAACCTCAGGAGGATTCTATAGCTTCCTCTTTAGATGCTGGAAATAGTCTGGAGTACAAGAGGGGTTTGGAAGACTTGACTGTCTGTCTCTACCTCCTCCTGACCTCCCCTTCATCCCTCCTTTTCATACTCTCTCTCTCTCTCTCTCTCTCTCTCTCTCTCTCTCTCTCTCTCTCTCTCTCTCTCTCTCTCTCTCTCTCTCTCTCTCTCTCTCTCTCTCTCTCTCTCTCTCTCTCTCTCTCTCTTACACACAGAGATCGACAACGCAGGTTCTCCACACCCCCAAGTGTAAGATGTATTTGATGAACACATGAATTATCCATGATTTCAGTAATAGTCCATTTAATTATTTTGGTCAAAGTGATCCCTTTTCTCTCTCGCACCCCCCTCTGTCTCTCTGGGGTACAGGGAGTGATTCTAGACGACCACATTCACTCCCTGAGGAGCAGCAGGGATTACACACCAAATGAGGCTCAATTAAATGAAGGATGACAAATACACACACACACACACACAGTTTCAGAGAATGGTTTTGGTCTTTTTTCCTCCACCCACCCATTTACTTCTCTCTCCCTCTCTTGCTGTCTCTCTCCATCCCTCCAGTTCTCTCTCTCTCTTTCTTGCTTCCTCTCTCTCTTTCTCTCTCTCTCTGACTTGTTCTCCATCTCTCCCTTTCAATCTCTCTCCCTCCCTTTCTCTATCTCTCTCTCCCCCCCTCTCCCTCTCTTTCTCTCATTCTGTGTTTTGTTTCTGTGACAGACACCTCTGCCCCATTGCCAGATTGAAGACAGCAGGAATGTGCGTGTGTTTTCACGTGTGTGTTTTTGCGTGTTGCATCGGCACAGCACCATCAGCCCATCACCATGGGAACCGAGATTTGTTGGAGAGAAAGTGATTTGTCTGGTTACTATAGCAACTAAATTCACGATATACACCGTATAGCCTGATTGTGGTTTACAGTACCTTGATATATGTCTTTACACAAGACCACAAGGGCAGATAAAACGCCCATTGATCTGGTCTGTTTGGACTGCTCACCCCTCCCCTCTCCTCCCTTTCCCTCCCCTCTCCTCTCCTTCCCTGACCTCCTCTCCCCTCCTTCCCTCCCCTCTCCTCTTCTCTCCTCTCCTCTCCTCCCCTCTCCTCTCATGACCTCCCCTCCCCTCTCCTTCCCTGACCTCCCCTCTCCTCCTTTTTTTGCCTTCCTCACCTCACCTCCCACACATTATCTGTTGCACTTTTGTCCTTCTGACTGGAATGATCAAGTTTTAGGGGACAGGGTGCTCTATGTGGACTCACACAAACCCACACAAACAGGCACGCACACACACATACACGCACGCACGCACACACTACATACACACACACACACACACACACACACAAACACACACACACACACACAGGGCTGCAGGGCGCTCCCAGTCGCGCTAGAATGATACCCGGAGCTGAGTTTCTCTGCATTACCGGCGCGAAAGGCAAAAGAGGCGGGGCGCGCAAGCTCTGACACACCGGCAAAGAGCAGTTTAACGGCTGTGTTAACGGACGCCTGCTTACTAGCATGTAATTTGTGACGTCGGTTGTAATGCAAAGACTACCGAAGCTTGCGGCTGGTGTAAGAGTGTCGCGTGGATGAACAGAACTCCGCCAGCCACCCAGGCATAGGGGTAGTGGCGCGCGAGGAGATAATGACAAAGACTCCGCAGCAGCGCGAGCAGGATAGAATCTTGTTGACTCAAACCTGGGTCTCTCAACACCAGCTTGCCGGTAGGTTAGCGGACAAACGGATAACCGGACTAACCGACCAAGTAAACGGAAAAACAGACAGGGCGAAATCAGGCTGACTGTCGATCTGATCCACAGAAGATGAACATCGTGACAAGACCGAGATAGTCTCATCTGATCGTTGTGCTGTCAGTTCTGATCTCTTTTTCTCTACGCTCCCCCTCCCAACAGCGACAACCTGTCCGATTCCTAATTGCGCGCATGCATGGGCTACACCAGAGTCTTCAGTAACATGGGTTAGTCTCACAGGACCACACTCCGTCGAGAACATCATACCTGCCGTTTCCCTCTGAATCCTGTTGCTCATCTGCAGACTTCTGTCTACGCTATCTGCGCTGCGCCCTGCAACCGAGTCTGATGACAGAAGCCCTGGAGAAGGAGCACTCTGAGCGGGGAGACCTGGTTTCTCCCCCGCGTTTCTCTAACTGTCTGCCCGGGGACAGCTTCGAGCACCGGCCCAGAAAGAGTGACGGTGCTCCCGATGCCGCGAGCGCCTGATGGTCGGCGGTCCCGGAGTTTCCGGTCGGTGGGAGAGGCTCGAGCCGCGGCCGCGCGCTAGGATGCTGCGCCAGGTGTTGCATGCGGGCCTGAGAAGCTCTTTTCACATGCTGGGTCGGTTTATCGCGAGCCACCCTGTATTCTTCGCTTCAGCTCCCGTTCTCCTCTCCATCCTTTTGGGCGCAAGCTTCAGTAGGTACCGCGTGGAGGAAAACGTGGAATATTTATTTGCGCCCAAACACAGCCTGGCTAAGATCGAGGGGAACCTAGTGGACAGCTTGTTTCCGGTGAACCGGTCCAAGCACGCGCTCTACTCTGATCTGCAGACACCGGGCCGGTATGGGCGCGTCATCATCACCACCCGCAGGGGTAGTGTACTGGACCCGGTTCACTTGGACTTAATCCTAAAGGTAGGCGTATGACACACACACACACACACACACACACACACAAACACACAGAGTTACAGTAACACACAGTTGACAAAGTACAACTGGATTACTACACTTCGAGCATGACAGGATTCTAGCATTCAAAATATCAATTTAATTTAATTTAGAGAATTTTAAATGAATCCATTAGCAAAACAATTAATTAAGAAATTTGTCACTAATCCGGTTAGAACTGCCTACCCTCCACATGGCTCAACGGTTTTCATCCTATTCATTACACACCTGCATTGCAATCAGGTAAGTGATTGCTCCTCAGCATGATGTCATAGCTGGTTCTATCAAGGTTTTTGGGTGCTGTGGCACACAGACTCTATATCTTGTGTAGTCTATGAGTATGGGTGTGTGTTGGACAGACGGGGATAGTGACCTACTTAAAGACAGGTCCCTGAAAACGGTCCCAGTCTAAATAAGCATTCTCTCAAAGAGTCTTCTAAGAGTGATCTGTCAGCATCAACAGCTGGCTCCACGCTCCAGATTCATCATTAACATACTTCAGCTCTGGCAAAGTTTCACCAACAACCCGCACGATTATCACACATGAATACGCTCATGCAAACACCCCCCCCCCCACACACACACACACACACAGAGGAGTGTGGCATCTGCCTACCCATACCGTGGCGGGCCAGACTGGCATCATCACTGTTGCTTAGTAACCGTACCAGTGTGGATGCTGCCACTGTGATCACCCTAGAAACAGTGGAGGGTTAGTGTGAAGCTGTGGTTTGCCTTTGTGATACTCAGACAACGACCACCACCCCCACACACAGACTGTAATGTGGAGGCCTTCACTGCCAGTATGGTTGAGTTGCCAGTTTGTGTTTAATAGCGCTGACTCGTTCCTGCCTAGCGCACTTATCACAGTGGGAACCCCATCCAGCATCCACAGGGCTGTGTGGGCAGAGAACACTGTCAGAAAGGTGCTTCTCATAACAGGGGTTTGGCTGTTGTTTATGGTTGCTCATCTGTGGTGCTACCGTGTTATTTTTAGGCGAGGATAAATAAAATAATTGAAATAATCCTCTTCTCCTCTCCTCCCCCCCCCTCTGTCTCTCTCTCTCTCTTTCACACACTTTTTTTCCTCTCTCTCTCTCTCTCTCTCTCTCTCTCTCTCTCTCTCTCTCTCTCTCTCTCTCTCTCTCTCTCTCTCTCTCTCTCTCTCTCTCTCTCTCTCTCTCTCTCTCTCTCTCTCTCTCTCTCTCTCTCTCTCTCTCTCTCTCTCTCTCTCTCTCTCTCTCTCTCTCTCTCTCTCTCTCTCTCTCTCTCTGTCTCTCTCTCTCTCTCTCCCTCTCTCTCTCTCTCTCTCTCCCCATTTCTCTCTCTCTCTTCCCCCATTTCTCTCCAGCTCCACAGGTTAATTTACCAGATACAGGTGCCAGTGCTGGGCTTCAACTACTCCTTCTCTCACCTGTGTCTCCTTGACGTCAAAGACTCCTGCATCATCGATGACATCATACGCGCCATGGAGGACATCCAATCAGCTCGCTCCTCCAACCGCTCCGCCTCAGCCTTGCGATACCCAATCACGAGGCTCGCCGACGGACGGCAAGCCTACATTGGTCACCAGCTGGGAGGCGTGCAGGGCTGGGGAGCTGGGACAGGGGCCAGGGCTCCTGGGGGAGGAGCTAAAGGAGAGGGTGTGCGTTCCGCCAGGGCTCTCCAGCTGACCTATTACCTGCAGGCTCGCGGGGCTCTGATGGACAGGGTGGCGGGTCAATGGGAGAAGGCGTTCTGCGCCGAGCTGCAGCAGTTTGGGGCGGGACATCCTGAGCTGGGTCTGTATCCATTCACCTCCTCGTCGCTGAGGACGGACTTCCAGTTTTCCACGGTGCTGTCGCGCCGCCCCCTGCTGGCCAGCCTGGGGGTGTGCAGCGTGCTGGCGGTGCTGTGTGGCTCCATGAGGGACTGCGTCCGGTCCAAGCCCTGGCTGGGCCTGCTGGCTCTGGTCTCCATCACCCTGTCAGGGCTGACAGCAGCCGGCATCCTCAACCTGACTGGAGCCACCTACAACTCTACTTACCTGGGGATTCCCTTCATCATGCTGGGTTAGTACGCACGCACACAAGCACACACCTCTCCTCTCCTCTCCTCTTCTTTCCTCTCCTCTTCTTTCCTCGCCTCTCCTCTCCTCTTCTTTCCTCTCCTCTTCTTTCCTCTCCTCTTCTTTCCTCTCCTCTCCTCTTCTTTCCTCTCCTCTTCTTTCCTCTCCTCTCCTCTTCTTTCCTCTCCTCTTCTTTCCTCGCCTCTCCTCTTCTTTCCTCTCCTCTTCTTTCCTCTCCTCTTCTTTCCTCTCCTCTCCTCTCCTCTCCTCTCCTCTCCTCTCCTCTCCTCTCCTCTCCTCTCCTCTCCTCTTCTTTCTTCTTCTCTCCTCTTCTCTTTCTTCTATTCTCGTCTTGTCTCTTCTCTTCAGAAGTCAAACAGTCAAACACTGCAAGACATAGTTCCATGCATTTTTCAGAAGAGTAGTGGCTGTTCATGCATTGTACATGTCGACACGGACACCCTCTCTCTCTGAGCTGTAATTACTGTCGTGTGTGGGAGGGGAATCTGCTGCTGGGCCAAATATAACTGACTGGAGAAGGAGAGACACACTTGGTAAAAACAAAAGCTCAACTGTTGTCTGGCAGAAGGATGACACAAAAACAGAGAGAGACAGACAGAAATAGGGTGAGAGTTTGTTCGGTTTCCACTTGTTTTACTGTAATATTGATATATTGTTTGTACTGACTGCGTTTCAATTTTAGTTTGTATTGCTCCTTTCTCTATTATATGTGCCTTGTCAGTGACGATTTCTTATTGTTTCTATCAGTTTGTCAGTCTCTGTTTTTGTGAAAGCAACGAAACACCCTGAAGTGAAGTAGAGAAAGAGGTGACAGAGAAGTAAGCACAGACAAGGAGTGAGAGAGTGGAAGAGAGAGAGAGGTGTGATGATGGGGTAAGGACTCGGGAGGAGAGAGAAAAAGAGAGAGAAGTAGAGAGAGACGGACAGAGAGAGATAGGAGGTTTTTATCTGTGTCTAATGCAGTGAGAACACACAGAGGATGACAGATGAACAATTAGTGGGGAGTGTTCTATTCATCTCAGGCCTCGAGCACCGCCCACAAGCCTACGCACTTAACACTTCACTCTGCATCAGGATACAGTGTGTGTGTGTGTGTGTGTGTGTGTGTGTGTGTGTGTGTGTGTGTGAGAGAATGTGTGTTTTAGCACAGCCTTGTATGTCACTCTGCTGTGCTACTGGCTCAGACTCAGTAGACTAGACCAATTTTAGATCGGATTCATCATGAAAGAATGGTATAGTGGGCTAACAAGTGTGTGTCTGTGTGTGTGTGTGTGTGTGTGTCAGAGAGAGGGACAGAGAGAGAGAGAGAGAGTGAAAAAGAGAAAGAGGGTTGGGAGTCTAGACTTTGCCTTGGGACCTGGATTCACTGGAGCCTAAGTTGAAGAGACACACACACACACTCTCAAGGAGATGTCTCCTTTCACTGTTACAGTGTAACAGTAGGTCACAGTAGCCGGGAGGAGATATCTCTGTCACTGGTGACTCACAGGTGTCATGGCAACCATGGAGGTGAATGCCATCTGCCACACATGCATGTGCACACACACAGAATATAAACACATGCACACACACACACACACACACACACTTGGAATATAAACACATGCACACACATTCAGAATATAAATACATTCACATACATGTCAAAAAGTCCCCCACAAAAACAGACATAGCACATGTATTTATTACTCTGGATGTAACAACTTTGTGTGTGTGGTATGTGTCTGTCTGCATGTCTATGTGGTGTGTGTGTGGTGTGTGTAAGTGCATGTGTGGTGGTGTATGTGGGTGGTGTTTGTGTACGTGTGCATGTGTGTGGTGTGCAAAACGTGCCCGCGCGCGCGTATTGACCCCTGGCGCCGTGTGATCTGCTCCTTCCCAGGTCACGGGCTGTTCGGGTCGTTCGAGATGCTGTCGTCATGGAGACGCACGCGGGAAGACCAGCATGTGAAGGAGCGCGTGGCGGGCGTGTTCGGCGACGTGATGCTGCGTTTCTCCGGCAACACCATGCTGCACCTGACGACCCTCGGCCTGGCCGCCTCCCCCCTCACCAACATGGAGGCTGTGAGGCTCTTCTGTCGGACTGGCGCCCTGGCGGTGTTCGTCGGTTACCTCTACACGCTGTCCTTCTACACTTCCTGTTTAGTGTTCACCGGTTACCTGGAGACGGGGTATCGTCACGGCTGCTTCTGCAGGCGGGTGCCCAAGCCCGAGCGTCTGGAGTCCAAACCTGCCTGGTACCGCTGCCTCATGTACACACGCTACCAGGACGACACACACGCACACTCTCAGACACACACGCCCAGCGTGCCACACGCGCCCACCCCCAGTCTCACACACCCTCATGGCCACGCGGCGAACCCGGCTCACGCACACCCTACGAACCCTCCGCACGCACACGCGCTCGCACATCCCCCGACAGTCATCCCCGAGCCGTACCCACAAGACTCCCACCTGTTGCTGGGGTGCGTTCGTCGTTGCTACGGAGACTGGATCACGAACACGTACGTGAAGCCGTTTGTGGTGCTGCTCTACCTGGTGTACATCTCCTTTGGTCTGATGGGGGTACTGCAGGTGAGGCACACACACACACACACACATAAACACACTCACACACTCTCGAATGTACACACATAAATGAACATAATCACACACGTGCATACCCTCTCATGCACCCACACTTTCTCTGTGTCTCTCACAAGCACACCCACACCCACACTTTCCCTATCTCTCTCTCTCCCTCTCTCTTTCTCTCCCTTCTCTCTCTCTCTCTCTCTCTCTCTCTCTCTCTCTCTCTCTCTCTCTCTCTCTCTCTCTCTCTCTCCCTCTCTCTCTCTCTCTCACCCACCCACACTACTCTATGTCTCTAACAGTGGTCTTCTGGTTTCTTCAGGTGACCCAGGGTTCAGACCCCAGTACCCTGGTTGCCATGGACACAGCGACTGTGCTGTATGCCCGTGCGCAGCAGCGCTACTTCAGTTCCTACTCTCCTGTGATTGGTTTCTACGTGTACGAGAGCGCACCCTACTGGAATGCCTCGGTGCAGCGGGACTTGTTGGAATACGCCAAAGGCTTCCAGCGAATCAGTTGGCTGGAATCCTACCTGGACTACCTCTCCGAGCAGAACCTGTCCACCAGCCAATCCCGAGACAGCTTCACTCGCACGCTCCGCCTCTCCTTCCTCCGCGAGCAGCGCTACGCCCACTTCGCCGACGACATCATCTTCGCCGAGCGCGGCCAGGGCGAGGAGCCGGAGGTGGCCGCGTCGCGCGTCTTCCTGGTCGCCAAGACGACGGAGAACAAGCGCGAGGAGATGTCGGTGCTTCTGGACACGCTGCGGCGCCTGTCTCTCACCTCCCGCGTCCGCTTCCTCATCTTCAACCCCTCCTTCGTCTACCTGGACCGCTATGCCGCCGCCGTCAGCTACCCGCTGAGACACTCCCTGCTGGCCGTGCTCTTCCTGTTGGGCCTGTCGTCGCTGGCTGTGGTGGAGCCTCTGGTGGCGGTGTGGCTGGGCCTGACCCTGGTGTCGGTCCAGTTTGGCGTGGTGGGTTTCATGACCCTGTGGGGGGTGGAACTGGACTGCGTGTCGGTGCTGTGTCTGATCTCGGCGCTGGGCCACGCGGCCGACTGCTGCGGACCCCTGCTGTGCGGCTTTGCGGCGGGCCGGGGCGACAGCCGGACTCGCTGGGTGCGCGTGGCGCTGGAGAGGCACGGCGTGCCCTCGCTTCAGACGCTGGTGTGCTACGGCGCCGCCCTGGTGCCCGTGGCGTGCGTGCGCTCCAACCTCACGCACACGCTGTTCCGCTGCCTGGCGCTGGCGGCTGGCTGCTCCGCCCTGCACACGCTTGCCTTCCTGCCCACCCTCCTCACCTTCCTCCCGCCCTCCAAGAGCCGGGAACGCCGCCCCGGGGGGGAGGGGCATAGGCAGGAAGTGGAGTGCGTGGAGATGAACGACAGCACTCGCGTGGTCGACCAGATAACCACCGTCTGACGGGACGGGATGACGTGGCGGCCAGGGGATCGGCGTGGTTGGGCGGTGACACGCCCCCTGTAGGGACTGCATGCTGGGGATTGGTCCGTCTGTGATGGATCGTCCAATGGGCATGTGGGGGAAATGTCCAATGAGAGGGAGGCTGGAGGTGGAGTCAACGGAAGACAGAGGTAGAGGGAAGACAGGTGGAGAAACAGATAGAGAGACAGGAAGCAAGAGAACGCCTGCAGGAAAATCAGAGAGAGAGAGAGAGAGAGAGAGAGAGAGAGAGAGAGAGAGAGAGAGAGAGAGAGAGAAAGGAAGACAGAGAAAAAAAGAAAAAAAAACAGTGGATGAGAAAGAGAGAGAGAGTGAAAGAGCGAGAGCGAAAGAGAGAGTGGTGCAATGTCTCCATGGTTACCGTCTTGTTGCTAGCGCTGTATTGCATATTGATGCGCTCTGCTCCGATGGGCCAATCAGATGCTGAGGGTGGGTTCCGGACTGGACATTATATTGCAGGCCAAAGTAGAGACATATCACACTAGAGCCCTGTCTTTGCTAACAGGTGTCTCCAGGGCTCCCCTGCAGTCTAGTATCACCCAGAACAGAATGATGGGCAAGAACAGGAAATTACAATGGTAATTTGGAAAAATGAATTAGTCATTTTAGGGATATTCCTGAATACTCTCTTTCTTTCTTTTTTCTCTTTCTTTTTTTTTCCTTTTTCTTCTCTCTCTCTCTCTCTCTCTCTCTCTCTCTCTCTCTCTCTCTCTCCTTCCGTCCCCTTCTCACTCTCTTTCTCGGTGTCTTCTCTCTCTCAGTCTGAGGTTAGTCATGTCTTTATGCATCTCCCCCGGGCTACCAGAGCCCAGTCAGAGAGAGCAAACACGGTCAAGGTTATCTCCTCTGTTCTGCTGTCCAGACCTGGCCCCGGCCCTCTGCTGCCCCTGGCTGCCAGACTGGGTACCACACTGTGGACATGCGACTGTAGTAAGCAACTGTCACCTGTCAATCACACACCCGTCACTAGGGATACCTAGCCATATCTAGCATCCTGTCATCCTGTTAGCGCTTCCAGCAGCTGGGGGAACAGGGGTGTGTGTGGTGCAGTGGCAGATAGATAGGGAGGAAGAGACATAGTCACAGCTGTCCCTCTGCCCTCTCCTCCGATTCATGCTTAACTTTTCCCCAGCATCAGACCTCTATTAATACATTTGCTGCAGGCACCCCCTCTCACAGGCACTCACCCGTCTCTCTCTCTCTGTGTTAAAGTAGAGGCATATGGTTAGGACACCAGTATTCCCTTACAGGCATGCAGCTACTCAAGCCTGATCAATCAAGATGTAAATCACACACACACACACTTCCTCTGGGACACTGGTACATCTGGTAGGCCTTTCCAGATGCTCATCAACTTGGACTGGGTTATACCACTGTAGACCCCCAGGGCACTGATGAACTAACCCAATGTTTGGAACATACCGTTGTAGACCCCCAGGACGGGAGCATACCTCTGTGGACCCCCAGGTTTGGAACATACCAATGCAGACCATACTGTTTGGAACATAACATCATTGCAGACCCTAAGAGTTGGAACGTACCACTTCAGACCCCGATGTTTGGAACGTACTGCTGTAGACCCCCAGGACTGGATCGTACCATCCCTTCCAGAGAAGCACTCTCAGACTGTGCCGGTGTTTTCTCACTTCTTGACAACTGCAGATCAGAGCATGGGATCAAAACAAGAGGACCAAGCTTGTCACATGCACACACACACACACGCCAAAACAGTAATAGCCTTGTGCACAGCCCCTGTGGTTTTGTACTGTTGTGTTTCTATCAGTTAGTGAAGAATAAAGTAAGGAAGAGAAGGTGGTCTGTGAGTGTTTATGTCCTTGAATGCCACTAACAGTGCCCCCCTGTGGTCACACACACACACAGTGCATAGGTTTAGTCGGAGAAAGCCTCTGGCTATTTTCATTTCAGACTGTGCCTTTTGTTCATATTCATTTCAGACGTCAAGAGCCATTCCTTCCATTCGTAAACTAGGCAGAGTTTCTATGTGTGTGTGTGTGTGTGTGTACATGCATGTGTGTGGGTGATGTGGCATACAAAGAGTGGTTTGACCAGTTTGTTGACTTCCATCTAGCATTTCATTTTTTACACCATACGCCCTTCCAAAGTCACTCTATGCACCCCTCCCTCCTTCCCCTTCTTTTAATTCTCTCTCTCTCTGTCCCTCTCTCTCTCTTTCTTTCTCACGCACACACACACACACACCCTGGCTCATTATAGGTAATACTTTGTCCAGGATCTGTCTAGCCTCACATCCTGCATGGCCAGCTGCTGCCCTTCACACACACACACACACACACACACACACACACACACACACACACATACACATTCATCCATCACTGCTAGTCAGATTCACTCACATCAGCCATGTCAGGGCTGATGAAAAGACACATTTGCATACTTGTATCATCAAGTGTTCGTTTATAAATTATTTACTGGAAAGAGGATTTTTCTGTGCCCCATGCCTCAACGCCTATCTCAGCATCCATTACATTTTCAGACTTGACAATCTCTTCTGTATCATCCGGTTAAAACAGTAGTATCCAGATAAGTAATCTATTGTTGACAGAATCTCACACTCTGCCTTGCTCTCTCTCTCTCTGCCTTGCTCTCTCTCTCTGCCTTGCTCTCTCTCTCTGCCTTGCTCTCTCTCTCTGCCTTGCTCGATCTCTCTCGTTCTGTGTAGCAGGTGTGTCATAACATGTTCCTTGAGGCAGGAATCACATTTCGGAACTTCTGAATCTCTCACAAAGCTTTTGTCTCTCCCTACCACACACACACACACACACACACACACACACACACACACACACACACAGACAACAGGCAAACAGAAGAGGTGTCTGGGCGTGGAGGTAACAGGTGATTCACTGAGCAGTGTGAGCCGGCAGAGCGATCAGATACTGAACGGATGTCTGAAGTTGAGCAACGATTAGGTGTTTTGGAGCAAGCTGCTGGTGTGAAGCTCGAGGAGGGAAGTTTGAGGAGGTCGAGAGGGGGATGGGGGGATTCAGAGACAGGATGGACGACGCCAAGAGTAGCACTCGTCCTTCGTAGAGCGGACACACGCTCAAGACCACGGGAGCAGCGCGGCTACAGGTAGGGCTCCTGTCTGTCTTTGACACCCAGACAATCATGTCATTATAATATTTGCATCTGGTCAGATAACATAAAAAGATAATGTAACAGATTTGATTAAAGACATTGTATTTGTAAGTTAATTGTATTTTCTATCGTGTACATAGCATTACATGACAAGACAATACAATTCATTCTCAAAGAATGTTGTGCTGTAGTATTAAAGGGATAGCCTTACAGATATAACGTAACCCTAGGCATGATAATCCACCCAACTTTGTGAATTATTCCAAAGACAATGTTTTATTTAAAAATCTTTTGATTTTCAATCTAATCAAGCTGAGTTTCCATCCAATCCACATGATGGGTCTGTGATATTTAGAATGTGTGCCATCTGTGTGTGACTTTATTAATGTAGGGCGATCATTAAAATAGTTACATTTCGTCAATTACAGTAATAGAAACCTGATCTGAACCTGAGCTATATTAAGATACAGTTAATCAACAGACACTGGAGACCTTTGAAGAATTGTCTGCTGTGGTTGGCTTGATGACGGCAAACAGCAAAGATGACAGCATCTTCCTATGTCTAGCTAATCAGCATTCCTGATTTGAACACGCCTGATGACAGACAATCATTGCTTGCAACATTGTTCCATATACAGTGGGCACTCCCTCTCTCTGTTTCTCTGTTCGTATTCACTCCCTCTCTTTCTTCATCCTCTCTCTCTCTCTTAACCTTCCCTCTCTCTTCATCCTCTCTCTCTTCACACTCCCTCTCTTTCTTCACCCTCTCTCTCTCTTCACCTTCTCCCTCTCTCTTCATCCTCTCTCTCTTCACCCTCCCTCTCTTTCTTCACCCTCTCTCTCTCTTCACCTTCTCCCTCTCTCTTCATCCTCTCTCTCTTCACCCTCCCTCTCTTTCTTCACCCTCTCTCTCTTTTCACCTTCTCCCTCTCTCTTCTTCTTCTCTCTCTCTCCATCCTCTCTCTCTTCATCCTCTCTCTCTTCATCCTCTCTCTCTCTCTCTCTTCATCCCCTCGCTATCTCTCTCACTCTTCATCCTCGCTCACTCTTCACCCTCTCCCCTCTCTTTCTGTCTCTCTACAACTTCACCTGTCTGCATGATTCTGTTGTCTGCTTGGTGCCATGCAGGGAAGTTGATCAACACAAATACAGTGTGCCATGCATATGCAAATATCGAGGTATGGTAAACTTTGCCTTAGGACATGCTCACAAATGACAAATTGGCATGCAAGGACACACACGCACCAACAAGATAAAAGTCCTACGAATTATTTGAGAAGGAAGTGGTGAAGGTGGAGGTGTTTGAGGGGGAAGTGAAACACAATGTGTTTATCATAGGGACTTCTGCATGCTAACACAATGGGGAGGATCGCACAAAAAGGGCCAATGGGGACAGGTTGCTAACAGGACATGTGTCAACATACAAATATTCGGAGTCATGGATATGATGGATTCATGGTCAGTTGAGGCAGCAAACTGACAAAGACACACAGGTAGACAGGGAAGCAAACGAGTCAAGTCAGTTTATTTATAGAGCACATTTAAAATAGCCCAATACCGACCAAAGTGCTGTACAAAGTCATCAGAAGGCAAAACAACAATAAGTAGGAAAACAGACAAACAGACAGACAGACAGACACACAGAGAGAGAGAGAGAGAGAGAGAGAGAGAGAGAGAGAGAGAGAGAGAGAGAGAGAGAGAGAGAGAGAGAGAGAGAGAGAGAGAGAGAGAGAGAGAGCAGACAGACAGACAGACAGATAGATAGACAAGACAGGGAAGCAGGAAGGCAGACAGACAGAATGTGTGTCCTGTAACTTCTGTGTCTGTGTACTTTCAGAAGAATGTGCTGCCTTGACATCAAAGAGAAGAGGTCGATGCGACCCTTCTTCACAATCTTCTGGCTGTGTGTGCTGTTCAGCCCCATACCCCCAGGTAAGAACGGAGAGAGGAGCAGCAGATGGCCAGAGAGGGGGGGGGGGGGAAGAGAGACACACAGAGGGACAACAAAGGAGTAAGAGGGAGATTGGGACAGAGAGCGAAAGGTCGAGAGACTGAGGAAGATGGAGGGACAGGGAGAGAAGAAAAGGGAGAGGGAGGGAGAACGTTGTGCGTTTATTACTGTTTCAAAGTCCTGATCCCATTTAGTCTGACACTCCATCTCTTACGCCTACTCTTACGCCTACTCTTTTGTTCTCTCTCTCTTTCTCTTTCTCTCTGTCTCTCTCTCTCTCTCTCTCTCTCTCTGTGTCTCCTCTCTGTCTCTCTCTCCCCCCATGCCCTCTCCCTCCAGGGACGGGGTATTTCCTGGGGGACAGCAAAGCAGTCCTGACCTCTTGCGGTGAGTACTGGACCTTACAGGACCAGACCTTACTGCCCCTGCTGTTCCATATGACCGTGTGCGTTCACGTCCGCGTGGTCACCCCCGGGTCCTGGGTGGCCTTCTCCTACAGCTCCCCTCGGGCCCCCCGCCCTGACTTGGGCCTGGAGGGGGACGAGGGGGCCCTGTACGGCTGGCTGCTCGGCGTCCGACACCGCTTCCCCATCGCCCTCTCACCCGCACAGTGGCACAGGGTGTGTCTGAGGAGGGATGTTTTGGGGGACAGCTTCAGTCTGAAGGTGAAGAACTGACTTCCTGTTTTACAGAAACAGCTGCTGTAGGTTCACGGAACGTTATACTTTTGTGTCGGTTCCGTGTCAGTTACGCTCACGTCTTTGTGTGTGTGTCTCTGTGTGTCTGTGTGTGTTCCTGCATCTGTGTGTCTGTGACTGTATGGAACGTCCCAGGTGAACAGCAGTCTGGTGGCTGAGAGGACGGTCATTGCTCAGGCCATTCCCCCCGGTGGCTCTCTTCGATTGGGCTGTCGCTCCAGGGACCTGGTCACTGGGAACGTGATTGGCCAGGTAGAGCTGTATATGTTCCGAGTGTGGGCGGACCTTATGGACCACACGCCCTGTGAGGAGGGCTCTGTGATTGGCTGGGACTCAAGGCTGTGGGGAGTGACCAATGGGAAGGCGAGGCAAAGGGATGTCAGTCTGCTGTGTGGTGGTGAGGACATACACACAGCCACAGATACACACAGCCACAGATACACACAGCCACAGATACACACAGCCACAGATTTTGCATGGATTGCAACAACTCTAAATGACTATAGAGTTTAATGAAAATCTAATTTTCATTGATAAACTGCATGGTACTTTAGTAACCAGTGGATGTTCAATGTACTAAGTCTGCCTTACTGTGATAGGGAGTTGTCTACAGTAGTTAGTAGATGCATGCTGTACATCGGTGTTTCAGTTACACTGAGTTGTCTACAGTAGCCATAGTTTGTAGGTGCATGTTGTATGTAGCATGTTGCATGTTACCTTCTTTTGTTTGCTCTCTTAGACCACGGACGGGTGAGACGAGCTGTTGGTGACATTCTGTCTGGTGTGTTGAAGTGTACATTAAGCATGTGTGCATCTCCTGTATGTGTGTTTAGTTGTTTGTCTCGTTCTTCTACTTGTGTGTATGGTTGTGTGTCTGTGTGTCTCCTGCTTATGTGTGTGTGTCTGCTATGTATTAGTTTGCGTGTGAGTCTTCTTCGTGTGTGTGTCTCTGCTCATGTCCTCCTGTGTGAGAGTGTGTGAACATGTGCGCCCTCTACTGGGTGAGGTGGGTCAGTGCAGTCCTGAGTAAATTACTTTTCCTTTTCAGCCAGTACTCCAGGGAAGGGACGAGACTTGCCTCCAACTGGGCCCTCAACTAATCAACCGACAGATCCACCAACAGCCAGCATTCCACCAATAATAGCATTGACCAATCACAGTTCAGTTTATGACCCAACCAACACCAATTCCACACCAGTTTCTGCAACAATCACTTCAACCCTGACAGCCAATGGAATCACAGAACTAATCACAGCTAGTCCTGAAGCCACACCCCCACCTGACTCATCAACCCTGCCCCCTAAGGCCAGCTCAGCCAATATCCTATCAACTGCAATGAAAACCACCTCCCCACCAGTATCGTCAACCCTGCCCCCTATGTCTAGTTCAGCCAATCAGATCTCAGCTAGCACTGAAACCCCACACCCTTCCACATTGTCAACCCTGCCCCCTATGACCAGCTCAGCCAATAACATCTCAGTTAGCACTGAAACCCCTCCCCCACCAGTATTGTCAACCCTGCCCCCTACAACCAGATCAGCCAATCATTTTACAGCTAGCACTGAAACCCCACCTACATTGTCAACCCTGCCCCCTACAACCAAGTCAGCCAATCAGATCTCAGTTAGCACTAAAACCCCTCCCCCACCAGTATTGTCAACCCTGCCCCCTATGTCCAGTTCAGCCAATCAGATCTCAGCTAGCACTGAAACCCCACACCCTTCCACTTTGTCAACCCTGCCCCCTATGACCAGCTCAGCCAATAACATCTCAGTTAGCACTGAAACCCCTCCCCCACCAGTATTGTCAACCCTGCCCCCTACAACCAGATCAGCCAATCATTTTACAGCTAGCACTGAAATCCCACCTACATTGTCAACCCTGCCCCCTACAACCAAGTCAGCCAATCAGATCTCAGTTAGCACTGAAACCCCTCCCCCACCAGTGTTGTCAACCCTGCCCCCTATGTCCAGTTCAGCCAATCAGATCTCAGCTAGCACTGAAACCCCACACCCTTCCACATTGTCAACCCTGCCCCCTATGACCAGCTCAGCCAATAACATCTCAGTTAGCACTGAAACCCCTCCCCCACCAGTATTGTCAACCCTGCCCCCTACAACCAGATCAGCCAATCATTTTACAGCTAGCACTGAAATCCCACCTACATTGTCAACCCTGCCCCCTACAACCAAGTCAGCCAATCAGATCTCAGTTAGCACTGAAACCCCTCCCCCACCAGTGTTGTCAACCCTGCCCCCTATGTCCAGTTCAGCCAATCAGATCTCAGCTAGCACTGAAACCCCACACCCTTCCACATTGTCAACCCTGCCCCCTATGACCAGCTCAGCCAATAACATCTCAGTTAGCACTGAAACCCCTCCCCCACCAGTATTGTCAACCCGGCCCCCTACAACCAGATCAGCCAATCATTTTACAGCTAGCACTGAAACCCCACCTACATTGTCAACCCTGCCCCCTATGACCAGCTCAGCCAATAACATCTCAGCTAGCACTGAAACCCCACCCCGACCAGTATTGACAACCCTGCCCCCTACAACCAGATCAGCCAATCAGATCTCAGCTAGCACTGAAACCCCTCCCCCTCCAGTATCATCAACCCTGCCCCCTATGGCCAGCTCAACCAATAACATCTCAGCTAGCACAGAAACCCCACCCCCACCCACATTGTCAACGCTGCCCCCCACAACCAGGTCAGCCACTTTAATTCAAAGTCCTTATTACTCCACCACACCTCCAACACCGATCACAACAATGTCAACAGGTGAGGAGTGTTCCTCATGTTTTATGTCTGTGCCATGCACGTCAGTTTTGTTCATACATGTATGTGATGCATGTCGATCTACAACAAAGCTACAATCATATAGTGTGTACTGCAGTCCCCTGCACAGTTTTGAGGCGTGTTTGTGACTTTTATTCAACCACAGGGTCTCCACTGGTGCACTGCAACCTCACCCAGCTCTGCTCCAATCAGAGTGAGTAACCCCCCCCCATTCAACCTATCAAAATGATTGATGCTGTTTTCCTCACAACTTCCTGTATTCACTCCACAGCTGCCTTCTATTGGGTTCTGATTGACGTCGAGGCCACAGGAGCCAATAAGAGCGAGGCAGACATCCTAAACTGGGTAGGGCTGGATGGATGCAATGGTGTGATCAGACCAACAGCCCAATGTGCCACCTGCTCTGTTTTACTGACGCTATTCTTTACCCATTACCCTGGGTCCTGGAACTGCCCCCCTGCCCCTGACTTGCCCATGCCCTAGTCTCCTGCCTCCTACCCCTGAGCGTGCCTCTGCCCCTTCACTGCTCCCCCCACCTCCTCACCCTCTCACCCATGGTTTCTCTTTCCAGGTGGCTGGTCTGTTTACAACCGGAGCCTGTGGGCTGGGCTCGGGGTCTGCCAACGGCAGCAGGACTCCTGGGTCCTCATCAGGAGAGAGTCTGCTGATGTGCCAGGGAGACGCGCAGGTTCACAACTGCTTCATCATCCCCAGTCATGAACTGGCCTCAATCTTACATGCACTGTTCCACAGTCTTCTGAAATGTAAAGTTCAACAAAGGTTGACACCGTTTTCTTTTCGCGTTCCCATCTGTTCCAGGGGATGGAGGTGACCTGTGATAAAAAACAAGACATAAGGTACTGTGTGTGCGTGCTGTGAATGTTTGCTCCAGAGGGATCAATGTAAGTTTGGTGTACTGTCTCACACCCTTCTGCTCTTGTCTGACTCTTCTCTGTGATGTGTGTGTGCGTGTGTGTGCGTGCAGGAGATCTAACTGCAGTGTGCTGCTGCAGCTCAGCCAGACGGTCTCTGTCTGCAGTGTGAAGGCAGCTCTGCAGAGGGGCGGGGCTGGGGTGCAGGTGACAGTCCTGGGGGAGGTGGAGAGAGTTGGTGAGGGGCGCTGCACACACATTCACACCCGCATTCACACACACACACGCACGCACGCATGCACACATTCACACCTACATTCTCACACACGTGTTCACACGTATACACACTTGCACACACACACACACCCATTCACACAAATGCACACATTCACGCACACACACATGCACACACATTCACACATATGCACGCATGCGCACACAACCAAAGACAAACACACACACAAACACTCCCGCACACACACACACAGGCACCGCACCCACACAAAGACAATACACACATACGGTATATGCACACAATCATGCACACATGCACACATCAGGTACCAAAACACATTTGTATGCAGTACAAACTCACCTGATAACACATTATTATAACAATCTAATAAGATCATTGCTTTCTCATTGCTGAAATGTTGTGTCAGGGCGTGGGTTGTGTATAGACACAGCTCCCTCTAACGGAGGGTTTGTGAAGTGCACCTCGTCCTCTCCTCTGGAAGACGTCTGTCAAACTGACACACACACCGACCTCACCTGGTAAGATGGGTATGAGTGTGTTTGCAGTCTCAAATGTGTGCGTATACAGATTGATGTGTGTATGTGTCAAGTTTATGTGTGTGTAAGTGTCATGTTTATGTGTGTGTCTGTGTGTGTTTGTTTCTCCAGCTCGCTGCTTGAACCAGGATCTTACCCAGAGCACTCATACGTACCGCTCTATCCGTCCTGCCAACGTGAGTGCTGACTCACACACACACTGAGCATTAGCACCCTTCAGCATTTTTTGCGTTCCGTCATTCAAAGTGTCCGCGAACTGTCGTTAACTGTGTTGGTGCGTGCGTGTGTGTTTGTCAATGTGTATGTGTTTTTGTCAATGTGTGTGTGTGTTTGTCAATGTGTGTGTTTTTGTCAATGTGTGTGTGTGGGTTTCAGGCAACATGGAAGAACAAACCTGCAACTGTTCTTCTCTCTGCAACAACTCAAGTAAGCCTCCTGTCAGAGTTGTGTCTACAGAAGAGATCTCTCGGTTAACTGTGTTGTGACGTCCGCATGATAAACAGCCGCTTCAGTGCTTAAAAACCGTACCATGAATGTCCTCTGTAGCCCTGTGAGAACTCTCCTCTCTCCCTCTCTCTCTCCCTGTATTTTCTCCACCCAGACGGCTTGTATGCCTTCAGCATCAACATCCCCAATCCCAACATCACGGCCAGTCACATAGAAACCATGGTAAGATATGTGTGTATTAGTTGTTTGTGGATGTGGTTCAGTTTTGTATTCCGTGTGTGTGTGTTGTGTATTTGTATGTGTGTGATCAGTACTGTTGTGACTCATCCTGATCTCTGTCTTTGTCTTGCAGATGTACAACCTCACACAAGTCTCACCCTGTAATATACCAAAAGAGTAAGACCACAACAATACACATTCAACCCTGTAACCCGGACACAGACCCACACATCAAGCCCTGTAACCCAGACACACACACACACACATCTAACTCAGTTCCACCCTTCTGTTTCATCAGGTCGTGTAAAGAATATTCGAGGCAGGTAGTAGTTAAGGTAGTAAACATTTCCAAGATTTTTGGAGTACATATCAGTCATGTTTAACACATGTATAATCCTTGAAGTTCTTGTTGATGATCAGTACAATAACTCATCTTGTTGTCTCTGCAGGCAGTTCACCTGGAGTGCCAAGGAACAGACATCAGGTAGGACATTGTGTGTGCGTGTTCTTTCTATTGTGTAGGGTATGCATATTATATTTCAATTTCAATTTTCTCTGTTCACTTTTCTCCCTTCCCCTCTCTCTCTGTCTCTCGCTCTCTCTCTCTCTCTCTCTCTCTCTCTCTCTCGCTCTCGCTCTCTGTCTCTCTCGCTCTCTCTCAGGTTGTACAGCTGTATGGTCTTGCTGCAGTTGTCTGAGCCTGTGCCGGATATATGTTACCTCACTGGCCTTATTAAGTCACTCCTCAACAACAGCACCAACATCATATACGATAGACCTCTGAGGCGCATGGGTCAGTGCATGCATCTGTGTTTGTGTGTGTATGTTTGTATTGTGCAGACTTTGTGTGTGACCCTTTGTGTGTGTGTTCCCAGTGCTGTATATGACTCTGTGTGTGTGTGTGTGTGTTCTCAGTGCTGTGTGGCTCCCCTGGTCTGGCTGTAGAGGCTCTACTGAAGACCAACCTGACCTGGGGCAACACCCCCCTCAGCTACGCTCAGATGTGCCAGTCACCCCCCCTGCTGCCCTGGTCAGTCTCACACACACTCACACACACACTCACACACACACACACATAGCACACGCGTGCAAACGCACACAGAAACACAAAATACACACTCTACAGTAGGTATATTAACCCGTGACCTTGACTGTCTGAAAGCACAGGGCTGATGCAACAGCAGAGCTGTGTTGGGTGTGACTGGGCTGGCTAATGTTGTGTTACTCTTCCAGCTAACAGGGCTGTGTTGGGTGTGACTGGGCTGGCTAGTGTTGTGTTACTCTTCCAGCTAACAGGGCTGTGTTGGGTGTGACTGGGCTGGCTAGTGTTGCGTTACTCTTTCTGCTAACAGGGCTGGGCTCAAACAGCCTTTGTGTTAAAAGCAAATGTTCTTTCATGCTGGGGGGTCATTGTGTATCTCTGTTGTTCTCCCCACAGTCAAAAAGGAGAGACTCTTGCTATGCTCCTGACGGACAGCTGTCTCGGCCCTCCCCCTGATCCTGTCTCAGCCAATCCCAGCCCACAGCCCACATCCACTCAGCCTAATTCTGAGACCTTGCACAACACAACTTTTACACCTGACAAAACTTCAACCACCCTTCACAACACAACTATCCATGACAACACAACACTACACTTGACAACAACTACCCCGGACAACACAACACATGACAATATAACTTCTACCCCTGGTAACACAACAACCACCCCTGACAACACAACACAACACATCACAACTTCTACCCCTGACAACTCAACACTTTCAAGCACAACTTCTACCCCTGATAACATAACTTGGACTCCTGGCAATACAACAATCACCCCTAGCAACACAACAACTACCCTTGGTAACACAACAGCTAGCCCTGACAACACAACAGCTACCCCAGGTAACACAACAATTACCCCAAACAACTCAACAGCTAGCCCTGGCAACACAACAGCTACCCCAGGCAACACAACCATTACCCCAAACAACTCAACAGCTAGCCCTGTCAACGCAACAATTATCGCAGGCAACACAACAGCTAGCCTTGACTACACAACAGCTACCCCAGGCAACACAACCATTACCCCAAACAACTCAACAGCTAGCCCTGGCAATGCAACAATTATCCCAGGAAACACAACAGCTACCCATGACAACACAACAGCTACCCCAGGCAACACAACCATTACCCCAAACAACTCAACAGCTAGCCCTGGCAACGCAACAATTATCCAAGGCAATACAACAGCTAGCCCTGACAACACAACAGCTACCCCAGGCAACATAACAATTACCCCAAACAACTCAACAGCTATCCCTAGCAACACAACAGTGACCCCAGGCAACACAACAATTACCCCAAACAACTCAACAACTAGCCTTGGTAACACAACAATTATCCCAGCCAACACAACAACTAGCCCTGGCAACACAACAGCTAACTCTGGCAACACAACAATTACCCCTGTTAACACAACACTACACAACACAACTTCTATGCCTGATAACACAACCGGATACACCACAAAAGCTCCTGACAACACAACAGACAACTCAACAATTCCACATAGTGCATCAATTTACAACACAACATTTTACCCCAGTAGTGCAACCGTAAACTACACAACTGATATCCCTGGCAATATCACTGTTAATGGAAACCACACCCCCACCAGCATATATGTGTCTGACCACAGCTCAGTGACAACAACCGCCCAAACCAGCCAAAACACAACGACAGTGACCGTTGATGTCAGCCCCATCTCCAACCCCAACACAACAGCTGTCCCGATCATTAACCCGAACACAACCAGGGAACCTGTTCACAGTGAAGAAACAACTACGTCCAAAAATGTCTCGGAACCAACCAGAACCTCAACCACAAACATGACAGCCATAATCCCTCCCACCACAGCCACACCTCCGCCCACGACAGTAACAACTCCATCCACGACAACCAAGACTCCCCCCACTATTGTCACAGCTCCACCCACCACCATCTCAGCCACACCCGCTACAGCAACTGCCCCACCCACCTCGGGCAATACAGTGCAGGAACAGGAAGCAGACCAGCTGTCTCAGATGACTGAGGGCCAGCTCAACTCCTCCCAGGTCAGAGCACACCACTTACTCTAGCTTTAGATCAATTATTATAGATTTAGTTTATTTATTATAGGTTTAGATTATTTATCAATGGTGTAGATAGGCCACTAGGAAATGTCGAGAGGAGCAGGACCACATCATTCCAATGTACCTGCCCCTGTACTTGTTACAAATGGTAATGAACTTGAAACACATTGTCACCACCTTCTCCTTTGTCACGGGTAACCAAAGGACATAAAACTGTTGGTTGGTAAAACTGTGACCGTACTGAGGTGTGTGTGGTCAGAGTACTAGGAGCTGTGTGTGTGTTCAGAGTACTGGGAGCTGTGTGTGGGGTCAGAGTACTGGGAGCTGTGTGTGTGTTCAGAGTACTGGGAGCTGTGTGTGGGGTCAGAGTACTGGGAGCTGTGTGTGTCGGGTCAGAGTACTGTGAGCTGTGTGTCGGGTCAGAGTACTGGGAGCTGTGTGTGGGGTCAGAGTACTGTGAGCTGTGTGTGGGGTCAGAGTACTGGGAGCTGTGTGTGGGGTCAGAGTACTGGGAGCTGTGTGTGTCGGGTCAGAGTACTGTGAGCTGTGTGTGTGTTCAGAGTACTGTGAGCTGTGTGTGTGGGGTCAGAGTACTGGGAGCTGTGTGTGGGGTCAGAGTACTGGGAGCTGTGTGTGGGGTCAGAGTACTGTGAGCTGTGTGTGTGGGGTCAGAGTACTGGGAGCTGTGTGTGTGGGGTCAGAGTACTGGGAGCTGTGTGTGTCGGGTCAGAGTACTGTGAGCTGTGTGTGTGTTCAGAGTACTGTGAGCTGTGTGTGTGGGGTCAGAGTACTGGGAGCTGTGTGTGTGGGGTCAGAGTACTGGGAGCTGTGTGTGTGGGGTCAGAGTACTGGGAGCTGTGTGTGGGGTCAGAGTACTGTGAGCTGTCTCTGATGACTGCAGGTGGAGCTGGTGGTGAGCAGGCTGGAGCAGCTTCTGCAGGGTCCTAATGTCTCCAAGTCGGTGGGACAGAAGGTCCTCACAGTGATCAGCAACCTAATGGCTGCCGACCCCACAGCCCTTTCAGCTTCTGCAAACAGGTTAGCATTATCGCCTTGAAAACGCACACCTGTGTGCACACACACTGAAACACACAGCCACACACTTGAACTCACACAGTTACACAATAGAACACACTCACACACACTTTCTCGATCCCTTTCCCCAGGCTGGTGAAAGCCGTGGACAGTCTGGGGCTGAAGCTGAACATTGAAGGGAACAGCGATACCCTGTCGACTGCCTCTCTGGCTCTAGCTGTCGCCAGAGTGGATGGGACCAGCTTCCAGGGAGCCTCCTCTACCATCTTCAATCCTTCTAACCTGCAGGTAACACTGCACCAGCATCACACATCACCTTTATACTTGCCCTCCTTGATACCCCATGCTCCTTGCTGTTGAGTGCAATCATGTGTGGTCATCATCAGTGGTGTCTTGCCCCTGATCTTGGGATGTTTGTGTTTGTATGTGTGTACACGTGTTTGTGTGTGTGTGTGTGTACACGTGTGTCCTCCAGGTGAGCGTGGTTGGGCGGTCCAAGAGGTCTGTGGCTCCTATGGGGTCTGTGTCTCTGCTTTCCTCCTTGACTGAAGGCCTGAGTTCTGAGGAACAGCTGCTGGCCAACAGAGTCCAGTTCACATTCTACCAGAATGCCACTCTCTTCCAGGTACTCTCTCTCTCTCTCTCTCTCTCTCTCTCTCTCTCTCTCTCTCTCTCTCTCTCTCTAACTGCTCCCCTCTCTCTTCCTCTCCCTCTCTCTGTCTTTCATGTTCTATCAAGGTGTCTTAGGGAGTTAGTAACCAGTTACACGCCTCTCTCCCCCTCTCCTGTGTGTAGGATCGAGGTCTGGGCGAGCGGAAGGTCATCAGTCCTGTTCTGGGCTCCAGTGTGGCCAACCTGTCAATCAATGGACTGAAAGAAATTATCAAGTTCACCCTGAGAAACACCGATCCCCCTGTGAGTTGCCTGTGTGTGTGTGTATGTGTAAAAGAAAGAGAGTGTGTTTGAGTGTGTGCATGTGTGTTGATGTGTATATGTTTGCATACGTGTGTGTGTGAGTGTGTGCATGTGTGTGCATGTGTATATATGTGTGTGTGTGCGTGTGCGTGGGTGCGGTTGTGTGAATGTGTACTGTGTGTTTTACTGAGGCTGATGTCTGATGTACTGACTTCCTTTTTCCTCAGGGAAACTACACGGCTTCCTGTGTGTTCTGGGACTTCACTCTGAATGGTGAGCAAGCAGGAAGTCACATCACTTCTTATCCTCCTGGTTGAGCCAGTTTTGTTGTCATGGTGACATTGTCCATGTTGTGCTCAGACTTTGCAGGGGGATGGAACCCTACTGGCTGCTCTCTGGTCAACACCACAGATGAAGACACCACCTGTAGCTGCAATCACCTCACCTCCTTTGCTATACTGCTGGTCAGTGTTCACTCACAAGTGTGAACCTGCGTGTGCTGTCGTCCTGCGTGCTTTCATACAGGCATTCATTTGTGTGTGTGTGTATGTGTGTGTGAATGTTTGTGTGTGTGTGTGTGTGGTACCTCTGTACAGGACCTGTCTCAACACACGGACCAGGGTGGTGTCAGGGACAAGCAGCAGGCTCTCATCCTGACCTTCATCACCTACATCGGCTGCGGGCTCTCAGCCATCTTCCTGTCCGTCACCCTGCTGACCTACCTCTCCTTCCAGTAAGGCTGCTCCTCTCTCTCTCTCTCTCTCTCTCTCTCTCTCTCTCTCTCTCTCTCTCTCTCTCTCTCTCTCTCTCTCTCTCTCTCATCTCTTTATGTATTTCTCTATCCTATTTCCTGTTTCCTTCTCCCTCCCTCTGTGTTCTCTCATTCTTCTATTCCTACTCTTTCTTCTTTTATTCTGTATTTGTTTTTCCTTTCTCCCTTTGTCATGTCGACAACACCTCCATCTTCCTCACAGGAAGTTGCGTCGCGATACCCCCTCCAAGATCCTGATCCAGCTGTGTCTGTCCCTCCTCCTGCTCAACCTGCTATTCCTATTGGACGGCTGGCTCGCCCTCTACCCCGCCACGGGCCTGTGCACCAGCACAGCCTTCTTCCTGCACTACTTCCTGTTGACGTCGTTCACCTGGACGGGGCTGGAGGCGCTCCACATGTACCTGAGCATCGTGAGGGTGTTTACGCCCTACCTCAGCAGATACATGCTCAAGCTCTCCCTGCTGGGCTGGGGTGAGGATGCTGGAAAAACTACAAATCCCACAACTATGCTCTCTAACCTGTGACCTTTTCGCATAGTTTTTGATGCAAGTCTGTTTTTTTTTTGTTTTTTTTCTATTCAGGACTCCCCCTCGTGGTAGTTGTCGTGGTAATAGCGGTGGACAAGGACAATTATGGTTTAGTGACTTATGGAAGATACACAGACGGTTCATCGGATGACTTGTGAGTTTTGGTGCTGCAACGTTGCTTCTGTCAACAGGGTTCTCACAGTAGAGTGGCTTAGGATGGTAACCATCTGTGTGTGTGCGTATGTGTGTGTGTGTGCGTGCATGTGTGTGTGTGTCTGCATGTGCATTTGTATGCGCGTGTGTGTGTCTCCCTCCCAGCTGCTGGATCCGGAACACCCTAGTCTTCTACGTGGGCGTGGTGGCCTACTTCCTATTGGTGTTTGTGCTGAGCGTGGTGGTGTTCATCGTGGTGATGGTGCAGCTGGCGCGGGTCAAGAAGCAGAACCCCCAGAACACCCCCAACAGGAGCCTGATATCCGACCTGCGCAGCATCGCCGGCCTCATCATCCTGCTGGGCCTCACCTGGGGCTTTGCTCTGTTCGCCTGGGGAGACCTCTACCTGCCCTTCATCTACCTCTTCACCATCTTCAACTCCCTGCAGGGTGAGATGCCCACGCACGCGGGCGCACGCACATGCTGTATTTACTGTACTGGTGCCAGTAAACTAACAACTTAACCTAACTCTCTCTCTCTCTCTCTCTCTGTAGGCTTCTTTATCTTTGTGTTCCACTGTGCTGTGAAGGACAGTGTTCGGAAGCAGTGGAGAACTTTCCTCTGCTGTGGGAGACTGCGATTGGCTGAGAACTCAGGTGTGAAGTGTTTCACCGACAGGCAGATAGATAGACAGACAGTGAGACATGGCAGACACACAGTCGGTTAGACACTCCAGTCATAACACCCTCTCTCCTCCACAGACTGGAGTCGCACAGCAACCCACCGCGTCAAGCAGCAGTCTGTAACCTCGGCAACCAACGTTCCTCTAAACTCCGCCTCTCGAAGCTCCTCCCTCATCAGTGATGCGACCACCAATAGCAGTGGTGTGTTTTACATATTTATTTCACCCTTTATTCATGTCAAAAATAGCTAGGTTCACAAGATATGATCTAAACACTTGTGTGTGTGTGTGTGTATGTGTGTGTGTGTGTGTGCACGGTTTGTCTCCTTCCACCACAGAGTCTGTATTTGCAGACAGTGGGATCTCTGAGACTTCCAACAGAGACGTTATTCTGAACAACATCCAAACGCAGGGCCAGTCCACATCACCAGGCAGCACCTACAGTAGCGCTCGCTGGATGTGAATATGCACTAATGAGTGACAGCTGGTCCTGTAGAAATATGACAACACTACCATGCCGCCTTACAGTTGCCTGGCTTACACGGGCACAATGCTTATAATGTGATGGTGTTGATCCTCACACATCTGTTGATTATAGAAAATGTATATTCAGCAACAGATGCCCTTCTTAAAGTGACAGTATCTAAAAAATATTCTGTGAAAGTGACATTTTTGAGATTAAAAAACACTCTGGAAGGTAAAGGAAAAACGATCAAGAATAGTTGTATAGTTAGATTATAGTTTTATACTCCTAAAAGATGTGGACTTCACACTGATAGCTGTGATAATGTACACTGTTTGTCAGGACCCACACAACCGGCACCGACAGTTTTGTTCTGAGAGAAAAGTATTATTTAACAAATCAGACATATAACCATTTACCAATGTACATAATGTTATATACATATATCTAGATATTTAAATATAGTTTCAAGTACTTGTATAATAAAAGGATTGTACAAAGTCTTGCAATGTTATGTATATAATCAAGTTGTTAAGAAATCCCGAGGACTGGATTGTCGACTAACACACGGAGAGTCTAAAAACCGCTTGTGCAAAAACCTGTCAAACTTGAAAACAGACGGTGTCATGTTTCAGTGAGTGGTTCGGGATTGAGCTTCTAAATCAAGCCTATGGGTAAAGCTTCAATGCCTCCTCCGATCTCATTACCTTCAGCAAGGTACCCCACACACACTCTCACATCACCCAAACCCCTGCAGACAGAGAAGCAATGGATGGCTGTTGACAGGCTGTTGAACTGGCCGATCCCCCTCCCCTTGTGAATATCAGAAAACAAGTTTGACACCCTGAAAGTGTCATTGAAGTTCACACACTTGATGAGAAAATATTGGCTCTAACAGTCATGTTGTTTCAGGACATAGCAGATGGTTGTGGAAATATGTTGAGGTTGAATGGGTTTTCCCATGCTATCCAGCAGGTGTCAGTGTTCACCCATGCATCATCAACAGCTTTTCATTGTGGGGTCCTAAGAGGATTTAGAGTAGCACAACAGGGGTCCACAATTATAAGCACATTTCAGTTTGAAACATATTCTAATTCATTGTTCAGCACATTCAAGTAAAGCCTTTTGATTACAAATTGTAAAGCTCAGTGAGAAGGTCAGAGGCCATATGATTCAAACTTTCACAGAAATGTTTTTTTTTTCCGGAAATAATACCTGTTTACCTGAGTTTGGAGAATCCTAATCTTCTTACTTCAACTACAGTGACATCAATAGCTAGCGTTAAACACGTTTTTTCGCTGTCTCACTAGAGTTGAATGAAGCTGGTTATTGGCTGGAAAATAGCCTGCTGAGATTCTATCCACCTCTGACACCAATCCCAACCGGATTCAAAGGACAGATTGTCAAGCATGAGAAAAAAAAACAACCTTGATGTCAACCTTTCCACCTCAGCAAGCTGTGCAGTCCCAGGAGACTTCCATGGTCACTGTCTCCGTCGTAAAAGAAAAGAATACAGATAACGTTTTCCTCCAAAGCTCATTAACAGGGGATTGATCTACTAACCCTGCTTTGACAGAGGGTTATTTGCTCAGGACCATGTTATCATTGGACGTCAATAATTCAGGTTACGGCGGGGGGGGTTCTGGTGTTTTTCCCAGGGTGTGTTTGGTTTGGTGATCACATTTACAGGGCCTCACCAGCATCCCTTGACTATTAAACATCCTATATAGTATACAGGATGGTATACGGTATGTTAAAAAGAATGCCTTTGTGTAGCCAATGGTAACTGTCCTACTTTTTAAGCCTTCTATTTGAGTTGGATAGTCAGAGACATGAACGTTTCATAGTAATATTTATGAGTGCAGGATTCGTGATCCCTTTAAAGCAGTCCAGCCAATGTCTTGAACAAGACTACTGGTAATTTTTAAGCATTTCTTTTTTTAACGTCTGCCAGAAATAAATATTTTTTGATTCAGTTCCGTAAGTGTTTCATATGGTGCTATAGTTGACATGCAGCATGCAAAATGGTTACAATAAAACAGGTGTTGAACAATACATCTTATAATCATACAATTTACCATAATGCCAGCCAGTTTCCTTCTTCTCTCCCCTCAATATCTCATTTTTCTGTCTCTCATGTGACCGGACGGTCTCATGACTTTGTCAGCATTCTCAGTCTTCACCATGGACTTTTGTTCATTCACATTTGACCTGGTTGATCTCTACAGGGCTTTGAGGATAGCTGAACTCAGGTAAGGCTTCTGTGATTAACCGGCTGAAGGAAGTGCCAAAGACACCAGCACCTTCAGAGTGATCCCAACTCGCTTCTCCAGAGAGACAGCCCAGCTCAGATCCTGATCCAGATGTGTCACCTGTCATCTGGATCTCAGCTCTGTGACTGAGGCCAGGCGGGTGTGTGGCCTTGGTTTGAAACCTCAGATTCACAATAGACAGCCTTCAACTGAGGCTTCTCATGAAAGACTCAGCCTGAACTTCTTTCCCCGGGCACTTTTAGCTTCTTATCCAAGGGGGAGACCGTTGTTACCTTCACCAACACCAGACAATATCTCTCACAGCTCGTGCGAGACAGCCTCCTCGAGGAAAGATTCTTGTGAAAAATCGGAATTGTGTGTGACGTTCCTCTCTCCGCGTCAGGGGTCGTTCAGGATCCTGTTCATCTGCAGCCGGATCTCTGCTTTCACGACAACACTCTCTCACCTTCGGGCGCCTCCAGGGCCCCTAACAGAAAGACCTAATCATCAATGATTGTTTCTTTCTTTGCCAAGCAGCTTAGCTGTGTCTTCTGCTTCCCAGGCTGGGCTCAGCTTGGCTCCCTGGTGGAGGTGTGGAGACAAAGGTCCAGAGGGAGCCATTACCGAGCAGTACTGTGCCTTCCTGCATGTCACCCCCAGGGCTGGAGGGCAATTCTAATGAGAGGGAACTGACATTGTACAGCCCATGAACACACGCTTGGTTCGTTTCAGCAGGGTGTCGACCTAACTCAGACTCAGGGCACGGGGGTTTAGCAGGTGTCAAATACAACAGGGCTTCTTTACAGACATGTCAAATTGCTTTGTGTTTCACAATGCTGCTTGATTGGAAAGCAATAGCAAAGGTAGCTCCTGGAAAGATTTGAAAATATCATTGAAAGTATTGGTTAGAAAAAGACTGGTCCAAAGAGGGAATGCAATTAGTGTCTCAATAATGCAACAGTGTACATGTGTGTACCGTGTAGCATGTAGCCTATATGTGATGCGATCATGCAACCTGTCTTTGGCCATTAGTCACCCCAGCTCTGGTGATTACATTTTGCACAGAATCTGTGGCATCAGCAGAATGCTTGTTGGTGTTCTGCTGGCTGTGGACAGGGACAGTGTCCTCAGGGAATCATTAGATCAATGAACCAAATGTTTGAATCAAATGTTTGTTGAAGAGGAAATCGGGCTTTTGAAAAATCCACCGTTCATCCACAAGAATATCCTCAGATTCTCAGAAAAACAAACTGACAGCAGTCTTTCCAGGATTTCTGTCAGAACGTAATCAAGACCTACAGTACATATTCAACACATTTTCTTTAAATGAAGCAATGCAATGTTGTCCTTCAGTATTCTTTATCCACTACTTAAGTACATTCTTGGCATGTTACACAAGTAGAACAGAAAACAAAATCTCCACGTTTGTGTAAATTGTGCCACAGAAACCCAATTCACCCGTGTCACAATTTCAGGATTGTATTAATAACACCAATAATGCCTAATGATTTTTGCTGTACATGAACTGAGAATTTTTTTTGTATGTACCTGTTCAAGAAGTAGGCTCCTTTTTAAAAGCAATCACAAAAAAACTCCAACGTTTACATCAATCCTACACCAAATGTGTCCCAGATTGTGAGAGAGCATCACAAAAGAAACTGTGCCAGTTCCCTAGTTTGTTGACAATCTTTCTTAGGGAAAGGTGGCCCAAAGTAGATGGCTGTAGTGTTCTGAAATATTATTCATGTATTCTTATGCAGGGGAAAGCAATGTTAGCAATCAGGACAAAATGCACAGTGCTGAATAGACTACTCAACTTCAAGAATCCAAATCTTTTTCCCCTGTCAATGGTTTAACAACCATAGCACCATACTGTATGCACTCATTACTGAGTCAGTTTGAGATTCGTAAGATGTGGGCTTGGAAATTCTTCAAACTTTGATCAGAAAACTGTGAAAAAAGTATTTTAGAGTGATTGGAAATGGTTCAAATACTGAAGAACCGTCATCAAAACGTAAACTCATCAAACAAATTCAGATTTTTTCTGACAAACGTGAACTTTGGTTTGAGGCAACAACAAATTAATTCTGCTCAGCGCTAAGCTGTCAGTAGTGTCAGACAGAGGCGGTGTGGGCGATCCACTCATGGCACACTGATAAAGACACATTTGAATTGCAGATACTGGAGGAGCATCAGTCGAGAGCCAGGCTGTTTGATTGCGTGGCAGCGCATTGATCAGGTTGGGAGATCTATGGCCTTGGAGGGCACGCTGACACTGCCGGTTACAAGCAGTTGGGCTGAAATCCTCTTCCTCATTTAACCAGACTGGCTCCTCTGTAAGCAGGCACAGCGTTAAAAAACTTTTACGTTAAAGGTCATTGTGTCAGACAGGCTCTGTTGTGAAACAGAAATAACAAATCTAGGCCAACGATGACAACAAAAGGCACTGAAATTCTGAATGTTTCCTCTTCCGTATACCTGATTAAAACTGTATATTCAAATTCTGTGATTTTTGGGGGGAGGGACAAAGTCATGTGTGAATGCCCATCTTATATACGTGCAAACTTGTCAATAGGCTACTGCATGCTCACCATCTCCTTCTCGATAGAAGAATTTGACTTTGTCCACGAGGGCCTTGAAGAATGCTTTAGGAGGCATTTTAACACAACGTGCTGCCTGTCATCTGAGTGTGAATCTGTGTTTTCCTCTTCATCCATCACACCCGAGTCAGAAAACATCACTTGAGGGACATGGCCATTGAGAGTATAAATCTGCCTCGAGGCCTTCCACAGTTATTTAGATTCCAGCTTTCTGCCCTTCATCCACAAAGGAAAGCTTACTCCATTACTACCTACCTGACACCCCAAACCAGGGGCAGTTTTTGCACCCGGACACTTACTGTTAGAATGCCCTTTGTCCGCTAAAAGCTTTAGCGGACAAATAAGAGAAACCACCTTGACTCATTGAACGTAGCTTTAAAGAATGTTTTAAATACTGTTAAAAGGCATTTTCGCGTGCACTAAAGGAAAATAAAATAGTTGGGAGTTGAGTCTGCTGTAGCAAGGGTGACGAGTTCAAGCACACAAATCCTGATTTTGCAACAAAAAGCTGGATGCCTTAAATCCAACAGTACTGTTGCACTGTGAATTGTAAAAACCAAGCATCAGCATTCTGAATAAATCGCTTTCTCTTCAGACTGATATTATATGCTCTGTAAAAGCACATAACCTCCCCAAAAAAATATTTTTTAAAGAGCTGGTCAGTCCTCTTGGGCTTTGCTTTCATGTTGAAATAACCCATCGACTTGATTCATTTCCAATATTTGGGAGAACTGGCCTTGTAAATAAACATACCTGGACAGTTTGAACCCTAAACTTGACATTGCAGTGCAGACAGTACACACATTCTCTAAGCCAGTGCAAGAAATGCCGAGCTGAAAGTTGGTATTGCTGTCTGGTTAATGGGTTAAAAACCTTTAGATTCAAAAACGTAGTGAAACCTCTTGGTAAAGTACATGAAAAAAAGATCGATTTGCCTTGGAACAGATTCCAAAACACAGTGCAACCATTTTTGAGGTGCCAAGTCTCAAATGCATTTCCCTCGACTGGACTTCTACAAAGCTCCGTGACAGACTTGTCGAATGCAAATGTGAAGATGCTCTTCCCAGGATATCAATATGGTGAGTAGTTTGAAGGAACATTTCACTAAGCTGTCATTTGATGTTTACTCACATTAAGGAGAAAATGAATAATTTGTCATGACGAAATCACCAGACACTGTGTGTAATGGATGTACAACCATTTCAAATAAAGAGCAATCATTTTTTGATGATAATCAGTGGTTTAATATTCCTGTTGCTTGGTTAATTTGAGTAGTAATGAAGGTGATACACAGAATACACCATTACAGCTTAGTACAACTCACATGTGATAACAAGTGAGGGCCCCTTGATCAATGTGACATCAAGTCATGAATATCAGATAAGCAAGTACTCGATTAATTTGAGCATATTTAATTAATGCTCACATTCATTTCTTGTTTTCTATTAAATGTGAATCTCATGATTGTAAGTTGCATGCGTGTGAATATTTGGTTCAAATGAAGTTCATAAGCAGTCATGATGCAACTCTTGCAACAGCGTTAACAGTATTCCTCATTTAATGAATTCCATGAATCTCTTACAATCAGTCTTGGCTCAAAAGGGCCCTCTTATCCTTGTGTATCACCTGCATTAACACCCATCCATGGTCAATGACAATAGCACCTTCTTGGTAACTAGACTATGTACTTACAGACTTGCACTCATCCAGACTGACAAGACTAAGTGGTTCTGATGTTTGAATAGGAGAATCCTTTCTGACTCAGATGTCTGTCACTGTGGCTTTCTGTCTGCTGCTGTCTTAAGGGCGCCTCTCAGTGCTCTCACTTATTATTGATGGGGGTTATGCTTTATCAGTGGGCTGAAAATCTGTACCATCAACAGGAGAAGGCAGAAAAGAAAGAAAGAAAGAAAATAAATAAATATGTACTTTATCCTACAGCCACCATGGCCGCTTCCACCCACCTTTTATATCACAGCATCTGGTAACAAAACACAAAACACCATTTAGGAATAGTTTGTGTGTTGTGGCCTTCACTTAAAGAGTGTTGTAGCAGTCTGGAGGCTGGGCCCGTGTGACCGCTGAAATAGAGCCCTGGAGGGCCTCCTTATAACTGGGGTTAGAACAGAGAGAGAGAGAGAGAGAGAGAGAGAGAGAGAGAGAGAGAGAGAGAGACAGAGAGAGAGACAGAGAGAGAGAGAGAGAGAGAGAGAGAGAGAGAGAGAGAGAGAGAGAGAGAGAGAGAGAGATAGAGATAGAGAGAGAGTGAAAGTGAAAGTGAAAGTGAAAGTGAGGGTCTGCAGATGAGACCCTTTAGTGTCTCTTTGTGTTACTGAAGCAGTAGCTTTGTCCTTCCTGGACGTCACCATGGTCCCCAGGGGTGATGATGGTCCAACAGGATCCCAGAAGCAAAGTACTCAAATATTTAACATGTCACTTTCCTGGCGCTTCGATGTTTCATTCCTTGAGAATGTTGGGTAACAGGCTGCTTATGTTTTGGTTCGCGACCAGCAGAAACAGATGGGAGGAAGATAGGGGCACCTGTTGGTGTTGAGATAAGCAACTCGTCAGCTAGAACATGGGCCATTTCACAAGATCCTATCTACAGCTAGAACATGGACCATTTCACAAGTTCCTGTCTCCCAGCCAGAGCCATTGGAGCGTTGTCTTGGTAAATGAGAAGTGTTAGGGCTGTGTGGGCGGGTTTCTCCCTCACCGTTAAATTGGGTCATGGGCCGTCTAATTTAGAGGAAGCAATTATCTCATTGCTTGCTTGATTATGGCACCTTCTTGTTTGTTGTTTGGCTGTCTTAGACTCTATTAGTGTCTAATTAGCATTATGTCCTTATTCAGACAGCCTTTCAAGTGGGAAATGCACTTCGGGACTCGAGACACTTAATCAGGCCAACGTGTTTGAATCTTTCCATGGCAAAACAGTGAGCCTTATTGTATTGAACTTCTAATTTTGTGGTGTCGCAAAGCTTATTAGGATGAAACATGATGTGACACAGCCTCTGTGGTGTGTTGCTTGTTGGGGTGCAATGTGAATAGGTAATGCTAACTTTTTCTTATCAAACAGACCATTCATTTTGTTGATGTGTGATTTAAATCTAGGACATCGCCTCCAACAGGCGGTCTCCAGTGATGCCTATCCCCAGTGAAACACACTAGCAGATAACCCCTAAGGACCCTGACTCTTTGAACACGGTCCCTGTTGACAAACCCCTGTGTGGACTTGCTCATTGTAATTCCCAGTTGAGCCCAAATCATCCTTAAAAGTTCCTCCTCGAACGCACACCATCCACTTAGCTCTGTGTGCCCAAACTAATGTTCTCACTCGGTTAAGAGAGATATTGGATTGCATGGCTAACAAAGAAAATCCCTCTTTTTTCTCTCTCTCTTATGCTCATTGCCATTGATTTGTTACTGACAAGTCAAGGTCACCCCTTCAGTTTCTTTGTTTCTGAAGTTCAAAGTTTCTTTGATAAAGAGGAAGGCTGCAGAACAGGATCTATATGAAACAGACACTCTGATCACACACGATGTTCAAAGAAACGGCACGCCTTTATTCCATGAAACGTCCGTCGAAACTGCAGAGACGAAAGGCGTACATTCAAATAACGACTCACGCCAAGGTCACACGTCCATCCCCATGTTCTTGGTCATCGCTATCAGACCCACTCAAGATAATCGTTGCATTTGAAATAAAATCACGCTGTAGATCACACTTACTGGAAAACATGGCAAACAAATTGGTCTCGCTTTTTAGCTGGCTCGCGGTTCTTTCCATGTCTCGCGATGCCCCCCCTCCCCACACACACACATACGCACTGGCGTGGAAGTTTTTGAGAGATTCAATCGTTTAAGCTGAAGTGGGGTGAAGTACAGAGTCAATGTTTATTTGACGTAGATGTAAACATAATAATGTTACCAACATAACATCATCAGCACACAAACATGAGACAATAACACAAAAACTATACCATACAGCTACATGTAGCATTCTAGAATGGAACCGGGAGAATCCAGCCCACCAGCACTACTCAGCTGATGGCCCTAAACCCCCGAGAACATTCTTCAACAGACCATTTTATAGATACAACAGTTCTCAAAAGTCATCCTACAGACATGAAGCTATACCAAATCTCTTCTGTCATTGGTTAAATCCTTAGAACAATACAGTTTAATCCACATTGTCTTCAGACCAACTGTCTCTTCCCCCCAGGTGACAAGAACTCTCCCAGGTCACCCAGACTTCCAGTCTCTTAGACTTCACGTCTCCTAGTTAGGTGTTATAAAACTACAGGTAGCATCTCTACCAAATGAGATGATTCAACATTCATTGTATCAAGCTTCTTGACCTACTTTAAACTTCTCTTAAAACACATTCATTGTACATAGGCCCAACATTTCTTTCACAGCACTCACTCACACAGACACACAGACACACAGACACACAGACACACAGACACACAGACACACAGACACACAGACACACAGACACACAGACACAGCCCTCTCGGCCCCCCCTTCAGTTTGGCCCATACGGCAGACACGGCTCATGGTTGGACACAAACACATGTTACATCACAGACAGAGCCAGATCTCCAGAGATGAAGCCTTATGGTTTGCTTTTGGAAACAGGCCCACAGTGTGTCTCTGTGTGGACACATTATCTGTCTGTGTGTGTGTGTGAGTGTGTGTCTGTGTGTGCGTGCCTCTTTCTGCAGGTTCAACAGAGCTTTAATTTATGGGAATTCTGTAACAATTACCAGACCCAAATTGATCAACTTGAGCTTTAAAACCTCAGGGCAATTTTTTTTATATTCAGACATAAAGATTTTTGGGACCCCAAAACCATATTCAGTATTATGCATATTAACTCTCCGGGTGAACCTAATGCACACCACATTCAACATTTCAGTATGCTAACATAAACATAGCAGAATGCTATGCCATTAAACTGGTACACCATAAAGGACAAACCCACATGCCATCAAACCCAAGTCAAGGTAATAGAATAAGCATTCTGTGGTTTCCATTAGTGATTAATGAAACCATGGAGCTATGCCTGAAATCCTGATGATAGACAACTTCTATTTCACACATGATGAAGCACAAAGCACACCCAGTACTCAGGCAGCATAGTCCTAAAGTGCTTGTGTTCTCAGCAAATTTTTATAGACCGCATCTGCTCACAGTTGAGTAATAAAACAGTGGACTGGACTGTGTTCTTGTATTCATTGTCTTGAAAGTGTTGCTTCCCCCACACATTGAGATGTAGCTCAGCAGCCGGTAACAGGTCCACGACGTGACAGGTCTGAATACAGGTGGAAAACATTTCTATTACAGGAGATGTACACACATTGGCCCTAGCCCAGCCAAAAGAAGTGAAAAGCTATTACAGTACTTTTTTACTGACAAAAGAACGCCCTGTACAGGCAGATTAATTGCCCATGGTAGTATGACATCAGAAGTTAACCTAATCCTGTTCTATACAAAAGGTTAAAAGTTATCTAAAAAGTATTGATGCAGTCGACCTTGCCTTGGGGAGTGAATTGAACATGGTTTTGATAAACAGACATAATGAGGATTGTGTCCTTTGTGCTTTCATAAAAAAATGTGTGGGAGAGTTGGGCTTTCTGTATCACTGTATTCTCCAAAGTAAAAGTGGAACAAAGGTAAACTTTTACTGCTGTGTGTATTTGTGTTTGTGTGTTTGCACATGTGGGATCCTTGAGGCTATTTGCAATAACAGTGCGCCAAGCTACATCTAGATATTATAGATAAATATAGAGATAAATATCCTTACATCATGTACACTCTGTTTCTACAGCTCCCACTGTGGTGCAGAATCCTATTCTGGTCGCCAGATTGGGAGGATTATGTTCCAACCTATAGTAAATAAAAAATCTATAAAACAAAAAAGCCCAGGGAAAAAATATGGCCTATCCTCCAAACTAACAGAGGGACGCAGGGCTGCTGTCAACCTTCTTCCTGGGGCCAGAAGGGGCGGTTACTCAGGGTAAATAACGACAGAACGAGAGAGAGGGGGGCAGGGTGGGGTGGGGGAGGTGTGGTAAGTGGACATCTATCTGCCATGCAGCAGCTATGACAGTTTCTAATCGGGTTTGGGTGCTTTCAGCTCCTCGCCCAAGGTTCTCAAAGTAACACTTGTACACCCGAACCCTCTGGTCACCCTGCCTCTCAGCTGTCTGGATAATCTGTTTTATGTAGGATGATTTCTGGCTTTTTTCCCCCCGTTAAAGCTGTAAAATAATGGCGTTCTGAAAATGGAATGGTATTTTAGTGGAGCTTCAGGTCCCCAGTGTACCCGGAATTAGCCCTGATAGTGTGGTGGTAACTTTAGCCCAGAGAAACAATTTGATATGCCTCCCCACACTCCTCCTCTCTCCATCTCTCTCTACTTCTCTCTCTCTTTTCATTCTGCCTTTTATCACCTGACTTCATAGGATCTCTCTCCTCTGTGTAAAACGGGCTGTGGATGGGGGCTGGCAGATACTGGATCTCATGACTTTCTAGTGTATGTGTGTGTGTGTGTGTGTGTGTGTGTGTGGTGTGTGTGTGTGTGTGTGTGTGTGTGTGTGTGTGAGAGAGAGAGAGAGAGAGAGAGAGAGACAGAGAGAGAGACAGAGAGAGAGAGACAGAGAGAGAGAGACAGAGAGAGAGAGACAGAGAGAGAGACAGAGAGAGAGAGAGACAGAGAGAGAGAGACAGAGAGAGAGACAGAGAGAGAGACAGAGAGAGACACACAGAGAGTGTGTAGGTGGCGGTGTCCATACAATCAGCTACTGTTTTTCCATGTGGTATGTGAGGGAAGGGTTACAGTCCCTCCCAGAGGAGCACTGTATTGTACAAAAGAGAAATTGAAAGAAATAAAGGCTCGACTATGAATACAGTACATACATGGTGTAGAGGTGGTGATGTGTAAATACTAATATAATCTAGTGTCATGTTGTGGATATTATTTGACTTTGTTCAAAGAAAATATCCTGCTGCTTCTCTTCAGACCTGAAGACAAATTCTGTAGTGTCCATGTTTCACAGCACATGCTCACATGCCTTCATGCATATTGTGTGTACATACGCATACCAACCCAACCCTGTCTTTCTTGAGAACGACCATCACGGTTCAATGGTTACATTCTGTCAACTCAGCAAGCCTGAAGCCAGTGACAGGCGATAAGACTGTTTGAAATCGTCACACATCAGACCTCTCATCTCTACTGAGAAGAGAACACACAAACCATGAATACCAAAAGATGTTATTCCTTTACAATTTCCGATGGTGTTTCTTGTGTGCGCGCTGCGTATCGGCACGGACATGTGTTTGCGTTGGAATTCTATTCTAGTTTTAACCTCTGTTATTGTGCCCCAGCTAATGGAAAGGGGGTGTCATGTTGAGACATGTTATTTCTGATCTAATATACAATCAATGGCAGGAAGATGGATGATGCTGTGTACGCAGCGACGGAGAAGGTCTTTCGGGGCTTCCTGGACTCAGTTGAAAGCTTCCTGGACCCAATAATAATGACAATGAACATTCTCTGTTGTTTACATTGTTAGCCTGCATCTTTGTTAAAGCTCTCAGGCTCGTGGTATTTGGACAAAGGGGAAAACTGGGATGATTCACGACACACTTGGACCATGGAAGCCTTTCCATAAAGTATTTATTTTACTGTAATGACTCTTGGTTTCAGTGGCGGTTCTAGACCGGTTTAACTGGGGGGGCCAAGAAGGGGCCAGTTGTACTGTTAAAGGGGCACATTCAACATTGTTGCTGTCATATCGTTTTCTACACTGCATTGAGGGATTTAACAGGCAAAATACATGCTTATAATTATTCAGACTGTATATCGGGGGGACACAAGGGAGTCCAAGCTTGTTTTCACTGGGGTACCCGCCCCTTCTGGCCCCCCTTGAACCGTCCCTGCTTGGATTATTTTGTACATCTTGTATATCGGTGGAAAGTGTGTTCAACAAACCAGTTTTTGGATTGTCAGAGTGATGTTGGGTGATTTGTGATTATTGGGTCCAGGAAAAATCTTTTTTCTTTTTATCTTGCTGCACAAATATCAGACCATGCCAGACAATTCTTTGAAAGTGATTTGTCCGGCCTCAATAACTTAACTCCCAACATCTTCTTCTGGGAACCCTGTGTGACTTTTACAATTGTATGGCTTGACTTTCTGTCTAAACGGTCCACTTAGTACTGACCTTCAAGCTTTCCATCTTGCTGTTTTCCTACTGTGCAGTGGTGCCTTGGTAATGTGTAAAAGTGCACGACATCTAGATCATTAATGTTTCATCCCACATCTCCACATCTCTTCAGTCGTTCTTAATGTTCCTTCTATGGCAGTGCTCTAAAGCCTCTTGAGAACAAAAAGTACAGTAGACTTCAAGCCTCATTACCAAGACAACTTCAAAATGTTTCCCTCTTCCAATAGATCGCGTGTGTTTAACAAGCCGGCCATCATGTCTGCCTCATATTTGTAGGCATTATCATGAAAGGTTTTCTCTCATGGAGATTCAAATGCTGTGTGAAGTAATGCGAGTGCCTGATTCCCACTTCTAATGAGCTGCAAAGGTCAGACCCATATCTGAGAAAGGCTTCAGCTTTTATCCTTTAAACGAACCATTTGCATTTGTTCTCTGGAAGGACACAGCACATAGTGCTGAGGAACCTTCACAACCTTCATCAGTGGAATTGAAATTCTTGGGTTCTCGACAACCTTGTGAACCTGCGTTTTACGACAATCTTATGTACTCGACGTAAAACACTTGAAGCCTGTGTTATAATGAAGTGTAGGCTCTCGCTCTTCCTTCGATACTGTGATGTAACAAATGAGCTCTGGTCAGAAACCCAAGAAAATGGCTGTAATGCTCAATACAGTAATTGACAGTGGGCCAGGATTTACTGGCCATTAGAAATAATCTCCAAGCCAGTGAAGACAGGGTATTCTACAAGACTAGCACATTAGTTCAGGCTTCGCTGCTCTGTTCTCTGCTAATGAGTGGAGTACAGACTTGATTAAGCTTTAATACAGTCATTGGCTGATTGAACACCAAAGGTTGGTTGGAGCATTAACTTTCCAATCGATTGCGAGGTCTTGCAAAGTGGGTTCGAAAGGCAACTTATTGGCCTTCAATTGAAAACATGGGTTGATTTATTCGAGAATGTTACTGATTTCGATCTTTAGTCAGATATTTGGACTTTCAAGCCTAATGATAAGTTAACAAAAAGAGTAAACAAATGTGTATCGAATTATAAATTAAGCTCAAATTTTAAAACACTAAACAAATATTTACACAGGTACATGAATATAAGCTACAGATTTTTTTATTTCCTCAAGGGAAGTCAAAATCGAGGTTTTCAAAAAAGTCATACGACCTCTGCCTAACTTGACCAGTGTACCAAACCATACAGTAAACCACACAGTAAAACCAGCCTGTGGCCTGTACACTCACACTTTGAAGGTCAGGCAGTTGCAGTAATTCAAACAATCAATTTTATGGTCTCCTGAAGGTGTCGAAGACTTCACCAGGGGACTTTTGGGTTTAGGATCAGAGAAAGGATGGAGGTTCATCAAAGAGAGAGAGGGGGCAGCCTCAGGCTTCTCTGTCATTGGCTCCCTGGTCACCCTTCCAACACAGACCTGCCAGATAGCCCCTTCAAAACCAACAATTTGTCACGTTGGCAGCGACTGTGAGGCTGGGCGTTGTGTAACAGACTCTGGATTTGTCCCCTTTGAGTGGGTTGATAATTACACCAGAAGAAAACCACTCACTGTAATAGGGTCTTTCAAATGAATCAGTCTTCAAAGCCTTGACAGACTGGAAGCAAATGTATTCTTAAGATCCATGGACACGTTGGACATGTAGACAGATAATTACTTCTTGGGGAAAATGCAGTATGTAATAATCGTGTGAATTTGGAGGTAGAAACATCAATTGTCACTGACAATTTAAGACTTCTGTTTTAATATTATACTGGATCCAGAAAAGATCCCAAAAGTTTGAGACCACATTGAACATTTAATGGGGGAATCGAAGACTGAGAAGTCAAGCCTTCTGTGACATCACAGGAAGCTCATTAAACCAAAAGATATTCAGAAAATGTGTGTCCCCAATGTTCCCCTGAAATTGTTAAGCAAATATTACCATTTGTAATGCAGAAATAGTATAATATTTGAAATACATGTCAAATAGAAGTGTTAAGAAGTGTTGACAATTGGTCTCAGGATCTTGCTGCTAAATATGGCAGTGGTCTTTATTCACCCCAGTATTCAGCTATAACATTTTCATCCAATCCATGCTCCAGGAATGGCATGTGTCTGATGAGGTTTTAATTTACATCATGCAGAGGTTGTATTTGGAACTGAAATAAGCAGGCGAGTAGATTCCCAGCACTAAATCTGATGGGGGGAGATGGGAGGGCTTAAGACTTTAGATACGTCTGGATAGTCAGTCAATCTTCCCAGATGTCTATGGATGTTTTTTGTTTGACTCCACAATCAACTCTTCTATAGTCTCTGAATATCCTCATCAAGAAAGCAAACTCAATTTAAATGAGATCATGCACACCAACAAGAGGCTGGGAACTGTTGTGCCACTTCACTCTCTGTGGATTGTTTGTAAATATGGCCTAATTAAATGTGTTTTCATGCAACTCTTATTAAAGCTCATTAACGTTATTATCTCAGCCTCTGGCTCCAAATGCCGCTCTGGAAACTCGGACAATTAACAACAACGAAAAACCTTGTTAATTAAACTGATAACGTTCATGGTTTTACAACAGATTAAATGTGGGCGCAAATAGTCAGTGTTTATCCAAAGCCATTATCAAATAAGATGGAAGTGTTTTGAAAATCCAAACTATATATAGTATTCAACCACTGACATCATGCTTGGTTTATTTTGTTGTTGCACAGTAGGGACGGGATGTGGAAGGATTTTATGTGGGGGTACTGTACTCTGTGATCAAGCTGATGGTAGTCCTCTTGGCTGTTCATGATCTGTAGAGAGTTTTGTAGAAATGTATTACTCTGCCATGTCTTGCATGGTGAGCTTGTACTTCTTGGTAATCTACTCCAATCTCGACAAGATGAGGATGTTTATCTCCTTTTTTCTCTTCCTCTACATTACATGAACTCCGCAAAGACACAGCTTTTCTAAGGAGACATAAAACAGTTATCTGTTTTGCTGGAGGCAGCTGCAAACTCTCCTTTGCCACAGAACAGAATACAAAGCTTGGAAAGAGAATACCGTGGCTTCTCACCACCATCTCATTCTCTCTCTTCTTCTCTTTTCGGGATCAGTTCACAATGACGAGAGACATGCATTGTAATTACTGGTACATTGCTGTAGTCTGGAAATATCATCCACCCCTGTCTTCGACTGCCCAGTGTGGGAAAAACATTTGCATTTCCTGGGTATGGATTGGTAAACCCAACACCTACAGTAGGAGCCCTATTGTTTAACACTGAATCAAGCTGAAGGGCCTTTGATTAGTCAAACCACAACAATCCTTTTACTCAGTGTTTGGTGGACATGTTCTGGGTGAGAGAGTGTGTGTGTATGGCGGGACAATAAGAAACACAGTGCTCATAAGCCCAGGAGGATTTCACAAATGGAGAACCATTTGTGAACCGTAGGTGGAGACGATTGGCAGCAATTGACTGTGTGATGGGCGTGCAATTAGAGGGACTCTTGGTTAATACATTTTTCAATAGTCGTTTTTCACTCAGAGAAATGATCACTTTGGACAAAGTTATTAAATAAGATTAAGTGATCTATGTTGCATTGTGTGATATGCTCTCTGAGGGACCAATATGGAGAGTGGTGCTCAAAAAACATGAAACATGATGATCCTGAAAACATCCTTGATGATGTGTTGTGGCCTGGAGCAACATGTCGAACACACAGCAAATCAGACTGCATGTGATATGACATTGTGACTTGTAGGGATGGTGACATGACAAAGAGTTATGGCTTCCATCCTTTCATTGATTGGAGGATAAATAGTCCAACATTACAAGGAACGACAGCACACGATGCATGGAGGATTATGAGAAAGCGTTCTTGAGTGACCCCATGCTCTGCAGTCGCAGCATCAAGCCACCGACTGTCAAGGTAAAGTCATGGATTTACTTTAGTCTTCAAGGAGAGCAAGTGTCAACACAGCCCAAAGGAAAATTAAATATTTACTGCACTCTTGAAATATGGAAACAAACAAATTATAGCCGTTACAGTACCCATTATCGGCGGACGTTGTTGACAGTCACCGGATGTAAAGACTGTCTGCTGCTAATGGTATGTAATGTGTCTAATGCCATGGCAACTACCCCCCACTCCACAGTGGTCATCATCATCCTGATCAAACTCACTCACCTGTCCCAGTTGACACCACAGTAGGCAAAGTTGATGAATAAATAATTCAGCATCCGTTTTTAGTCAGTTTCACTGCGTTTCCATGTAAATGGACCTGTTTTTTCACCTCAGAACAGCTCAATACATTTAACTCGTGCTGACACGATACACCTGGTGCAGCTCTATGAACATAAAATCACTTTAAGTGTTGTGTAGGATGCTTTTATTTCCTTTCCACAGAATTTCACTTCTGCACACCTGGACAGAGGAAACCATTTAGTCCAGGAACCTTATTAGAGTCCTGGTAGCATGTATGGATGTTCTTCTAACATAACAAGCCTTCAGGGATGGTGAAAGTACCCTTACAAAGGACATGGCCATCATTCAGACTCACTACGCTGGCTTCTTAAAGTTGCATTTACTCAGGGGTCTTCAAAAGTTCTGAATTAGTTGGTTATTTTCAATTATACTATTTATGGGAGGCAGAAATCCATGATTATTTGATTACGCAGGTCCTTCAAGGTAACTAGGACCATAAGTCCTTAGTGCTCTGCAGGGTTAAATGAAGAGACAAAACTAGTTATGTAACGCGAGGCACATCCGACCATAACTCCACAAGGCGACGTCTGCTCCACATGTGTGGATGTGGGCCAGAACAGACGTTCTGTAACGGGACAGTGACAGAACAACACCATGTTGCACTCTAGATTTAGGCACAGCACATTGCCTAGACTGTGCTAACCCACATTCTGCTGACTCACACAGCAGGGATGCGCCACAAGACCAGTGGAAAAACGATTGCTCCGACCGTCTGTTTAAAGTAGCACATGCTGCATCTGAATGGCTGACAGCAACAAAGGTTACATGAATACAGCACAGCAGAGCCTGACAGTATATATATATATATATAGTCAGTATATTTTAACCTCTGCATAATAAACAATATTCTAACAGTATCTAATACTAATAATCTTAAACTCTAAAAATGTATTTGGCTTGAGAGTGTATCAAGAGTCATTACAAAGTCTCTGACTGAGTATTCACGTTAGGATTAGCTGACAAAACGATGTGCTGCCTAATGAGTGTGTTCGAGCTCAGTGTGATTTTTACAGGCAAACGTTCATTAATGTAGTGCATGTCCCGAGAGCTATCCTCTTGTATGATATGTTCTCTGGACAACCAAATGGTTCTGCCTCTCTCTCTCTCTCTCTCTCTCTCTCTCTCTCTCTCTCTCTCTCTCTCTCTCCCTCTCCCTCTCCCTCTCCCTCTCCCTCTCCTCTCTCTCTCTCTCTCTCTCTCTCTCTCTCTCTCTCTCTCTCTCTCTCTCTCTCTCTCTCTCTCTCTCTCTCTCTCTCTCTCTCTCTCTCTCTCTCTCTCTCTCTCTCTCTCTCTCTCTCTCTCTCTCTCTCTCTCTCTCTCTCTCTCTCTCTCTCTCTTCGGAGACCTGAAATAGGCTGTAACAAATCCATTATGACTACTTATTTCTGTGTAGCGATATTCATCTGTTCTAGATAGAACAATTGCTGTGCCCAATGGAAACTTTGCAATCCATCCAGATGAGTCCAGTATCTCGAGCAAAATCAGGTAGTACACAGCTAAAACAACCCATCAAACGTGGAGGAAACAAACCTGTAAAAAGACTAAGAAGAGGGACTCTGACGTGAATGAAAAGCATCCAAATCCTTGTTGTCATTCCCATCAGGTCCTGGTGATCATCCCGTTGAATCCTTTGACCTCTGAGCTATTTACACTTCAAACATGGCCGCCTTCTCCAAGCTTTGATTCCAGCAGGGTGCCTATTCCACTCCCAGGGGTATAAGTTAAGCCCTGGGATAAGACAAGTTAAATAGGTTGTTTGGATCATCAACTTATACTCACCCCAAAAGATTTGCTTCGATTCCTTTTCACCTTTGTTTTCATCACTAGGTGAAGAACTTTCACTATGAATGTGTGAGAAAGGGAAACAGTGCTTCCAGAGACTTAGAGAATGCTCAAAGAATACTTATTGCTTAAAAATACAGGAACTATAATGAATAACTATGATCACGTTTAGTGTTGCTATACACCTTATAACCAGCTTACTGATTTGGTAAATGTTTTGGGGCAAGTGCAAACAATTTATAATTATATAAATCGGCTGATGTCATATGAAAATGTTTATTTACATACTTGGACATGTCATGTCATATTAATGAACAGCTTTAAAGCAGTTTCAAGGCTTTAATATAGACTGTACACTTTCTACCAGTGGAAATGTGAGACGAAGTCCATTTATAGACCCTCATTGAAGTCCCCTTTTGCTGATTCAGATGTTCCTCTGGGATTTTACATTTCCATTTCCAGACACTATCCTGTCACTTCAGTTTTCATAAGTAAGTGGGAGATGACTGTATGAGGAGAAGACTGCTCATCCAGAAAGCCATTATGGTTCCCTATGGAGCCATTACGGAGAGAAGGAGGAACAGCAGAGAACTGGTATTCACCTTGAAGACCAAAAAGTGAAGAGCATTAGTCAGTATGACTAAAGAGACGGTCATTCCAAATGCACTTTTTAAATATGTAGACCTTGGAACTGTTTAAGGGTGTTCAATTGATATGCTTCAGTGCAAAAATGGTGTTGGAAAATAATTCCCACTTATCTTTTAGCTTCCTTTTTAATTTGGGTTTATTTAGCTTCTGGAGCAGCGCAGTATTCATGTTTGCATAATGCATCTGCTTGTGGCATGCAGACCATTCTTCTTTCAGGTTTTTTTTGCCAGCGTTGGGAATATCGTCATTCATTCTGTATAAAAATGCTGTAGGACATGTTTGAAGGGTAAAACAATGTTTTACCCCCAGGGATTTTGAACTTGTTGGGCTAAATAGTAATCAGAAGCCAAATTTATACTCCCCTGCAGGTGCTTTGTTTTAATGTAGTTTTATTGTATGCCGTGGCACAGAGCTGAACATTTTTGTGTGTCTCAAGGGACAACTAATACACTGCCACTAAAGTAACAATGTAGGAAACAGCTTGCAACTGATGAAAACTAGCCTTTATAGCTAAGTCTGGCACATAATGAACACAAAGGCTCATGTTAGTTGATGTGCATCGTCCTTCCTGAAATGAAACCAAAAACAAACAGAAACATTCGTGTTTTAGTGGTTCCCTCACTGTACAGCAGTATATGATGCAAACTATGCTACCTGCTATGCTTCCCTGCATGATCCTCATTGGAGGAGAGGGTGAGGCTTTCATCCACCTGCACAGTGGAAATGTTAAGGAGAGTCAGGGGAAGCAGAGCTACTGAGGGACTCAAGCTCAGCTAAGGGAACTGGGTCTTGGATAATTTGAGGTCATCGCAAGGATGTAAGGTTTCAATTCTGTGGGGCTATGCCGCTTGAGAATTTCAGTGTCAGAGAGGGCTAGAGCCCCTTGTATGAGGAGCTCCGGTCTGGAATGAAACAGCTCTGCCTTTGACTGATTTAATTCAGTTAGTACCCATGGATATGGGTTAGAGCATCAGCCTGCAGATCAAAACTTCTCAGGTTTAACCCCCCCCCCCTCCCCACTCCCCAAATGGCTAAAAGCATCTGCTAAGTGTACCAAATTTACAGTCAGTCTCTGACTGCAAGCCACTTCTGTGAGTGGTTGTAGGAGTGTGTACTGTACCTGAACTGTACTGCACTGGTGCTTGCTTGAGTGCAGTGTAAGATCCCACTGAGCAAGTGTAAGATCCCACTGAGCAAGAAAGCACAAGCTGTACGGACAACACACAGTGGACCTCCTGAGGATCACTTGGCTGCTCTCGGGATGAAACAGAAGGGACTTCTCACTCAAGTGCAAAGCTTGAGGGCTGTCAATACCACACGGATTATGTTCAATAAAGCGTGTGAGGCCAACGAAATATCACAACACACACATGAAACCGGCTAATGAGAACAAAATGTCAACTTAAAACCAGTTTCAATCCCCCAGATCAGACGAAATCAAGCACTAACCTTTTCAGAAAGAATTCATTTCTGAATCCTTGGTTCAAACCAAAGAAATACAGTTGGCAGCTCTGCACTTCTGCACTTCTGCTTGACTTTCTTTACTTTCCATTGTTGTATTTACAACAGCTCTGGATACAAGTAAACTAAATTAATAGCGTTCAATGTCACATGTATATAGTTCCCCCTTTCAGGCTCTCCATCCAGCGTTTCAGTAGAGGATGCTGCTGTGACTTGTAGAAGCAGACGGTACAGTGAAGCGCTCGCACTGTTCTCTGAACAAGTTCACAGTTCCTGACAGAGCTCTTTCAATGTACAGAACCAGATGTCCTAGAAAGTTCTACGGTGGCTGGCACTCACAGCCAGCATGAAAGAGTCTCGTAGACATGCCTCTCAACCCCGCAGCGACGTACTCTGGTAGTTTCTCCTGAAAAGGCTTCATGTGCTTACAATTCAGAACATTAGAACTCTGCAGTCTTGATGTAATCATTTAGTAATAGCACACTTCTGCACATCCTGAAAGAGCTACTGTATGGGAATGTTTGAAATCTACCGCAATTACTACCGGAACTATACCATACTCCCTGCGGTAGTTTAAACGGTCATTTAGAGCACATGACAGAGCATGTGGTCAAGTGTACAAGAGACAGATCAATATGCCTCGCAGGGTGATATACTATCTATTGATTCATCATAGAACAAACCAGACAACAAAGGCAGATTGAGAAGAGATACGCTTGTGTCAGACTGATAACTTGACATGGGTTCAGTCGAACATAAAATCACGTGACCACATTTGTTTACGCCTAAACAAGATTGATGGTTAGTTTCAGAGACACTGAAGGTAAAACGGAAGATACTAAACCCACTGAAATCGTGCCAAAAATCGATGTGTGAAGGCTGATTCTACTGCCCCACTTCCCATGCAAATGCGGCAACACTGGAGAACGCAGGAGCATGAATAAAACTTCACTTTCATGCAGATGTGTCTTGGTGTGGTCGGAGGTCTATTAAACTGGAACATTCCTCTACAGCTCTCCTATGCACAGATCACGATGCTCCCTGGAGCACTCCTGTGTGCATACATTGACATAAAGCAAAACACCCAATGTATCTCATCTGCAATTAGTATAAAATGAGTGTTGGGCGAAAGCTGAGACGCACTGTTTTGTTGTGTCTCCTAAACTTAAACTGTAAAACCAGAGAAGCAACTCACATGCCATTGAATGACTCATCACAGGCCCTTACACTGGACCAAAATCTCCTTTTTAAATCTTTTGGCATGATAATGTAGGAATAAGTTGTTTTGGCCCCAAGGATGACAGAATTAGATCCCTGCTGAGATGCGATCCATGCTGTGTTTGAGTAAGAATACCATACAGAGCCCAATCTATCGAGATTATTCACTGGATATACAGAATACCATACAGAGCCCAAACTATCGAGATTATTCACTGGATCTACATAATTCACTGGCTCTAGTTCATTTACTGGTTGTGGTTAATTAACGGATCTGGATTCCATTTGTGCAAAACAAACATCTGTGGAATGACAATCTTCATCATCTCCACACATTCATCATGTATATGTACAAGGACATAGTTTGAATGTGTAAAAAACCTTTGTTCACACTGTATTTTCCAGCTGTGTCCTACATCATGGCTGGAAATGGACCCTGTACTGGAAATACAATGCTAGCCATGTTAGATCGGAGCAGTATTGCTCGCACAATAACCCCTTAAACAACACTCCGGGCTGAGTCAGGGCTTAAATGTTTTGCTTGTTTCATTTTCGGAAGACAACAGGGACAACCTCAGGGCAATCCTACTCTGTGCTGGGTCCCCAGTGTAGGAAGCGAGTGGGGGTAAAACTCTGCCACAGGAGACCCAGTTGTGAGCCTCCTCAGGGCGAAAAGGATTCAGCACCATGAATATATTCCATTTGATTTTCCCCAGGCTGCCACATCTCCCTCCGGTTTCCTCCTGTTCATGGAGTGAATACATTAAAGGACAAGAAGTAAAAACAGTTGAATGTTTTGGGGGCTTGTGGGTGAGAGGAGGGTGACAAGAAGAGAGATGGGGGACAGGATCGAAAGTGGAAGGCGGTGGTGTTATCGCGCAGCCTCTCGTGATAAGTAGCCCTTCTGCTGGAAACTGCGACTCTTATCTTCAGACAAAACAAAGATAGAAACCGTTTATTATCATTAGCAAACTGATGCTGAGCTTCCAACAAACTGGTTTCTGGTGACCACATGATTGATACAGAGAACCACCTCCAAATGCAAAGAGTTTATTTATTGGCGTGTTTGCATAGGAAGCTGTCACACATAGCTCTCTCCCCAGCTCCCACACGCCTGCTCTCACACAATGTTTAACAGCAGAAATCAATGCTGTGGAGAAAAAGGACTACCTCAGTTCTTCCCACAGCTACACTGTAATGCAATTAGACGGAGTGTGACAGTGTTGTTTCCATGGCAATGTGCTGGCGGTGTGACGAGGACAAACAATGTTCGGCATGGAGGGATGGCGAGTGCGGACGTCTCCGCTGACAGAGTACTCTGCACATTGTGTCAAAGTCAGAACACGGTGCTTACTATTCAAACGCCAGACGTTCTCCCACTCTCAACGTGTTGGAGGACGTTGATAATTGGATGATGGATGAGCCCCCCTTATTGTCTCATACGATCCCTGTAAAGTGAAAGGTTGAAAGATGAGTATAAATGGTTTGTTTGTTTTCCACAAAATGCCAAAGATTCATGAGGTGGCCTTAGTTTATGGCCTGGTGGACAGTTATTACAATGCTCCAACTAACCAACCTGAGATTTATACCAGGGTTATTTGCTGAAATTGATTTTCTTTGGAAAGAACATTTACATTTATGCATTTAGCAGATACTTTTATCCAAAGCGACTTCCAAGAGAGACTTTTCCAAAATTGCATAGGTCACTGATCATAAAAACGAGATAGCCCCAAACATTGCGGGTAGACAAACATGAAGCATACATTGTGAAACCAAATAAGTCCTAAAGGGAAGAACCATAAGAGCATTTAGTTAGACAAGTTACAATTAAACAGCAAGTAAGTAAGACTTTATTTTTATATAGCACTTTTCATACAAGAATTGTAGCTCAAGGTGCTTTACATAAAATCAATAAAAACAATAATACAAGTGATAAAAGTAATAATTAAAATAGCAACAATAGCATAACTAATAAACGTAGTAAAACCCTTCTGAGATAAAATTACTTAAATGCTTTGGTAAAAAGGTAGGTTTTAATCTGTGTTTAAAATGTCTAGCGTGTTTGCTTCCCTAATATTTATGGGTATTTTGTTTCATAGTTTTGGGGCGTAATTAGCATAGGCCGAATCACCAATCTTCTTATGACTGCTTCTGGTGACCTCTAAAAGGCCTGCATTTGATGATCACAGTGTTCTAGCTGGTGTGTAGTTTATAAGTGAGTTAGCAATGTAGCTAGGTCCTTGTCCGTGTAGAGCTTTGTATGTGAGGAAAAGGACCTTAAAGTCAATTCTGAAGGTAACAGGGAGCCAGTGTAAAGTAGCTAGGACAGGACTGATGTGTTCTCTGACGGGCTATACAAATATAATTTGATTTTGTGGTCAGTAGTTAATCTGTACAGTCCCAGACCTGTATATTCTGGTGCATTCAGGTTTATGTGAGTGTAGGGTTGTGCATGCATTGTGTGATGTGTACTGTAATCTTTATGATATAGCTCGAAAAGGCACTAAGGCTACCCGTAGCTAATCATCTTCCAGATGTTAATTTCAACCCATCGCCCACTGCCCTCCTAAGGCGATCCATCTCAGTTATCACCCAGACAACTCCATGATGGGATTTCTCATCAATATCTAGCATGAAAACTGCTGAGCCATGAATCCTTCTTTAATAACTGCAGCGTGGCGGAGGGAGGGAAAAAACCAAGACTGTCACCTGGGCCATCTTTATCACTGTCAAAGGACTGTCATTTCACTGACACACAAGGCGTGATCTGAGGCTGTTTCCTGTAAAGTTCAAAAGGATGGCTACAGTTTATTTGGAGCTCCTTTTTATTTTGGTTGAAAGGGGAGCTTGTCTTGGTTTGTTTTGTGGACAACAAATGTCTAATGGTTTTCTTGTTGGAATAAATAATTTGTGGGTTCTACTCAACTGGTAAATGTGTCTAAAAAGTGTGCTGCAAAGTTTAGTCTTGGTATCACACCACACACAGTAGTACACAAATAAACCGCCCCCACACACACACACACACACAAACACACTCTCAATGTCACCCTTGTAATGGTAAAGCTGGCAGAGAATGCCAACTATCAATGGACATTACGGTCTTTTGCAATTCCATCTCGTCGTGATCCAAACACAGCTCCAGCAACTACTGAAAACAAGTCAAGTTTTGAAACCATTTGAAGACTCACTGCGTGCTCCTCCAGGCTGAAGACATGGGCTGTGGTTCTTTCTGGATGTTTTTCATAAACAACACGACAGGATATTGGAAGTTGATTAGCATACTTCCTCCCTGAGTGGGAGTGCTTCTAATATACGCTGACAACATGCTGTCTTTTCAATAATCAAGTCCACAGTAACGAGTTTCAAAATGGACTCTTAACACTCTATTACTGGTCTAAGTATCGCTTAGAAATGACCTTTGTGCGGTCAACAGATCCCGCTGAGGTTTTGTTTGCTTTGGGTTTAAACACTTGTTTCAAACTCATCTCAGTAAAAGTCCAGCCCTCTGTGATCTGAATGATTTCTATGCATTTCTAAGAGTTTCCTTGGTTAAAGAACTGCAGTGATTTACTCTTGAATTATAAAAACCCATTAACCTTGAGAAACACTTGAAAAACACACTGCTGTGGCAGAGTTCCTGTCAGTTCACATCACTGCTGTCTTCTCTCCTGTTCACCATTATGCAGTGTATCGGTCCATGTGATATTCACTGAGTATTTGTGTAAGTGATGGCTTGCTGTTGTGGTTCCTCACTCAGTACATGGAGTCAGGATGAGAAACTGTGGATTTGCTCAGAAAAAAAATATTTTAGGAAAAAGGCATCAACTCATATATTTATGAGTTTACCCAAATACCTCTAACTCGTCCCTTTCATGGTACATGAGATGACCAGGGCAACCATGAGGCCTAAAACACAACATGAAGCGATCGTACTACTGACACTTCAGCCTGTCTGTCATAAAGCAAGTACTGTCGTTCCATCACATCTGAAAGCAGTTATTAAGGTGTCAAATGCAAATGTACCTAGTATATGTTGACAGTTCGTCACCTAGTCCTTCAGAGGGTTTTAAAAGGCTAGTTGATTCACAGTAATAACCTTATATTGCCATCTGGCATCGTGAGTAACCCACATATTGATGGATTAGATATTAAAGTGTTATGAAGAGGAAAAGCAAATTATGATGATCAGCACAAACTTGGAGATTGCAGTACAGCCAAGCGAGCATACTGTAAGAGATTAACGTGGAACCACAATAAAAAGCTGCAGCAAATATTGGATCCAAGCATAGTTGGCACTGTACACTGAAATGCTTATGTTTTATGAGCAACAGCTTTTCTTTGACTATACTGTGCATAGCAACATTTTACTTTCCTGTATTACTTGAAATTACCATTCATCATCTTGTCTCGCCCAAAAGCAATAAAAAAATAAAAAATAAAGAAAAGAGCAAACAACACAGTTTTGAGAAAAATATCTATAATACATGTAGGTCACATGATGCTATGATGAGACACAGCTTTACTGCACAATGACAACCCCTTTCTACATAAACAAAAAATGCTGCTTTCCTTTTAAACAAACTCTGCCCAACTTTAGTCATTTCGGAGGTACCTCAGAGAACAGAAGGATCAGAGAGAACTGTAGTAATTTTGAAGCTGGAGAACAGACTGGAGAACAGACTGGAGAACAGACTGGAGCACAGACTGGAGAACAGACTGGAGAACAGACTGGAGAACAGACTGGAGCACAGACTGGAGAACAGACTGGAGAACAGACTGGAGAACAGACTGGAGAACAGACTGGAGAACAGACTGGAGAACAGACTGGAGCACAGACTAAGAGCTGTCCAGGGTACTGATTACAAAGCAGGGACTTGTTTGAGAAATTCAAACAGATGTACCAGAACCAGTATAAATGAAATGTTCTAAATCATCTGAGACTTAAAACACTGAAATGAGGATATTAATAAAGGTATGACATTTTTCTTTGATAGTATTATTTTGTATTGTCATTAATAATCATTTTCATTAGTATAATTGCCTTATCATAATGACGAGAGTGATTAGAACCACCTCTAAGCGGTGGACTTTAGAGGCGTCCACAAAGTCCACAGCACCTCTGTCGTCACCTGGTCCCTGCCCTACTCAGAGCTCCCTGTCTCCCCAGGACCAATACAGGATAGACATATCCTAGATTTACAAGTAACTATCACATGAGTAGATCTACCGTATACATATTCAACCTGACATGATTCCAGACCAGTATCAACAGCCAGCAGTCCAATGCGCTCCCATGCAAAACACTAATAAGCACATCTTCAAATTGGCTCCAATAACCAGATAACTTTACAGGGAAGGCAAGCCAACAGCAGGGACATAATACTATACTCATATGCATGCTGCTCAATTTCCAGAGTCAATGTTCATCATTGCTTTAATCATAAAAAGTGATCTTCTGGCTCATACATAATGATGTCCATCAAATTATAATCAGTTACGTACATGTCTGTTTAGTCCTTTCTAACATGTCATCCCTGGGCACTGGCACTGAGAACCCACTGGCCCAATACAACGACCAATAAAGACCTACCTATTGCACTGGTTTGTCTGCACATTTTCTGTTTCCACGGGAGCAAAACAATTGAAATACAGCTTTGCTCGAACCGTGGCTGAGGAGAAAAAGGCTTCCTGAGCCCCTGCTAAGAGGGGTCCTGATCAGGATCAGATCACTGAGCTCGTTTCTGTGTGTTGTGGTGGTGAGGGCCCAGGGGTCTCTGCAGAATCTCCATATCACTCGTTCCCCTGCTCTTCTCACACAGATACAGGCCCCAATACTAATTTATGCCACTCTGATTCTGGTTAAGATTACATTTTCACCAGCTGTGCAAATGTGAGAGATGCACATATGAGATTCTTTGACTTTATTATTAATGCAATTCTCATAAATCTAAGGGAACCTTTTCAGCGCTCAAATGGAATAATGTAATTTAAAAAATGGTTCCAGAAGGATTTTAATCGAGTGGGGATCGGATGAAAGCTGGTTATTTGTGTAAAAAACTTAGCCGAAATAGGAAAGAAATTACATCAACGTTTACAATGTGTAATAAACGCTGTCTCGTGGAGATATAGTCACTCAGACTGTGAAATTTGGATAAACCCAGTGACTGTCTGTTCTGCATGTATATCCTAGATCTCCTACACAATATCCTTGTCTGCCCATTTTTCTCCTGGAACATGGCTCGCCCACACACCAACACCGTTTCATCCAGGGGTCTGACCAACTACCTTTGTCAAGGTACATCCCTTGTCCCCTGGCCAGTGGGGGATAAACATTCATGTGGAAAAAAAAAACTTTGAGCATGTTCTTTCAGGTACCCCAAAGAGAAGACCACCATGTTGTTATTTGACTGTGAACATTCTCTGGTGTGACTTTATGGACAGTGTTGGCAAACAGACTCCTAACCTGCTCCAGTAGATGTGAATGGGCAACGATGTTAAACTCAACCCAAAGCATCTGGTAGAGGAAGGAGCTGGACAGACCATGAGTTCTATCTTTCTCCAAGAACCCAAGGAAACAACAAAAGCAAATGGAGACACACACATCCCACTTACACACGTACATACACACACCCACACACATCACACACACACACACACACACACACACACACACACACACACACTGGAGTACATATTTGAAGTTTTTTGTCAGTAAAGTGGTTGAGGACTAATTGGCATCCTTAGCGTTGCTGAGCAACCAGAGCAGTACGGAACAGACTGCAGCTCTGTGTAGGAGAGTTCTCTGTGCAGCACGGCTGTTGTTCTGAGTTCGGTAAGCAGGCAGCAGGTAAGTGGCACAGGATGGAGGGATCAACCACCATCTGCTCAATTCACAGGACACACTGCACTGCTCACAACCGTGTCTAGAGATTCTCCTGCCAACAGACTTAAAAAGCGTCTGTTTTTGAACCAATCTCTAATCTGTTGGTCTATTTTCCTGAAGTTTCCTCCACTTTGTTGAATTAATTTAATCAAATGTGTTTCAGTGTTATCTTGCCTTCCATAAAGTGTTGTGCGGAGGTTTGACAGTTTTGAGGTTTGACAAAACTGCAGTGCTTCTATTGAAGGAGACGCGACTGTCCCTGGACACTGTTGAGTACTGTAGGTTTAAAAGAGTTGCTTGATTGAGTGTCATCATCGGCATTTTTTCACTCTTCTGCTACTGACCATTATTGAGGTTTTGCAGTCTGGGCACTGGAGAGAAACAGAATCAGGTCACTGTTTTCCAATGAAGTCATTCATATTAAAGTCATTTGTCATTCTTCTTACAAAGTTCACATTTTTATTGTGTACTGCACTATTAGACAAAGTTTGGAGCACCAGAAAAAGTCTCTGAAATAGCATTATAATGTTATCAAGAAGAAGCTCACACACAGGCTCCAGAATTAGATTATCCCCAGCGAGCATTATTATGCAAAAGTCCATTATACAGTTACAGCAACACAGCAGGCAGAAGCTCACATTAACATTCCCAATATGAGTGTGAGAAATGCAGACAGAGCTCTTGAAGGGCCTGCTTACCTAAAGGTTAGCCTATCAAGATAATCTCCAATGTGCTGATACAGGGGCTCTGGGGAATAGGACACTGTCAAACTCTTTAATGTTGGCAGACATTACCTTTAGACTGTTTAAAACTTCATGTCAGAGAGTTTCATCTTTGTATTTTCTGCATGCTGATGTTATTTTCTTTTGAAAGCTATTATCATGGCTGTCTTGAACTAGTTTCAGACAGCTGGAAACAGGTACCATAGTGGTTTGAGTCCGTAGAAAATCATTATGTGGGAATTGCTGTGAAAACTGTAGTCTTTAGTAGTTTGCAACTCTCCATGGTCCTGATTTAGATTTTCATCAGTTCCCAGACTCAGCAAGACACTTAGACCATGCCAGTTCCCTCAACCGGCCAATTCTGAATGATGGCTGCATGTAAAAAGTTTTGCCCAAACTTTGCCTTTTGAATTTGTTGATAGTCTGCATTCCTATACATTATGTTGAGGAAGTCTGGCAGTGAGAGTAAGTTTGACATAACGCTGGGGCAAAGTTCAAGAGCTGGAAAGGAAAATAAGCACAAAATACTAAAGGAAGTTGATCATCAACTGTAACTCTAAAAAGGGGGAAATTTGCTTTAAAGTATCCATACGGTGGTTTGGGGGGAGTCTCATGGATGATTTATTGGTTCCTTGCTGCACCCACAAGACATCACAAAACATCCCAGGTTCAGCCATCGATAAGACTTGAACACTAGTGCTTGATGACAGCTGTAATTCACACCAGGCTAAATAGGTTGTGCCAAATGCATCAGGACAGTTTACCTTGTGCATGCACAGCCTTGATTTATGTACCTACTTTTCCTACTTCTAATAATTGTATGTGCCTATTTCTGAAATTCTGTCACTCAAATTTCTGCGTGTGGGTGTGTCTGCTGAGGGACAGTACAGACCAGTACCACAGGAAGCAGAGGTACTGAGGGTGCTGCCGCCCCCCCTGTTTGTATCCAAAAAATAAATAAAGACAGAGACAACTTTCTTTATATAAATATTCATTTTTCATTTCAAGGTTGGCAATTAGATCCACGAACAACATACAAGCACTCCACATTTTCAAGCAGTGCCGGTGTATTTGATCAATGTTAGTAAAGCAACTATGTGTGCACTCATTCCTGCCAGGCTTAATTCTATCTTCTTAAAATGGCGTGACAAGACACCACTCCCACCTAAACAGCATCCTGTCCTTCAAATAGTCACACCTCATTGCGATAACATTCCTGTGATATTCATAAACCATTCATTTCAAAATAATTTGTCATGCTTCCTTTACAAACTGTGTCATATCAACATAAAGATAACAATTGTCAACATTGATTCATCACTGCTGATTTGCCGAAGTCGTAATACTGTCAATCAAATACTTTGGTTAAAGGAAATTTACAAAGAAGATTATGAACATGCTAACATATCTCCTGGTTAAGACAGATGTATGAAATAAGAGGTGGACATATCAGGGGCGATTCTAGGATCAAACCTTTAGGGGTGCTCAGCCCCCAATGAGAATGTGACATGAATACAGTGCCTTGCAAAAGTGCTAAACCCCCTTTCTGATAAATCCCTAATTTGACTGGATAACAATTAATTAATTTATGTATTATTATGCTAAATATTGAATGAATGAATGAATGAATGAATGAAAAAATACTAAAGATGTCCCTTTCTTCATGAATTTTAGACTCTATTTAGGGGTGCTGAGCACCCCTAAATAGAGTCTAAAATTGCCACTGGGACATATATAAACTACAGTTTTTAGACACAGCATGTAACGTTTAGCGATGCCATTAATAATCACAAAAAGTAATAGCGTTTACAAATGGTAAAAATGACCATCCATCAAGCTTTTTTACATAAGAAATGTATGGGATTAAAGCTACAAGTCAGTTTAAGAGTGCGTGTGCCACCTTTGACCAAACGTATCAGGGCAGTGTGGAGAAAGGAATTAAATTGCTATGAAACCGTGCACTGCACTACAATCCAGTTTGAGAAATCATCTCAGCATTAGTAACTTGTCTGCGCTTGCGCAATCAATTGGCACCTGGTCATATGGACAGTTTAAGTCCAAACCAATTTCCTCGCGTGGAAGGGATTGCAGTCTGACTGGATATACGAAGTAAACGGTTTAAAATATTTGTCACTTTCTCTTTGAATTTGGTTTATCTTAATATGGGAGTTGGGACGTTTCAAATTAGCTTGGGCAGTTGAGGACCGGTTGGTTAAGGATTCCGCATTCAAGTGTGTTGCAGTTGGATATCGGTTGCACTTCTGTAAACACCGTGGAATACTTTGGGGAAAACTTCCGTTCTTTAAATAGACAATACTAATTATACGCCAAACTTTCCACTCGGCCATCTTCTCGGAAAACTCCTGAAGTATCAGGTATTGCAATCGGTCATGTTGTTTTTTATACTAGTCTATAGTAGCCACTTTGAGGTGTTACTGATTTATTATTTCAATTACTAGGAAAGGCGACGTAAAAATGAACCAGACAGCAGGAGCAACAAATACCTATCGAAGATGTTCTAAAGGGGGAAAGGTAAGTCGTAATATTTTAAGTTAACTTGATAACACACTAACCGATTTATTTAAGAACGTGCCTGGATGGGTAGAATGTTCTCCATGGGAATATGTGACAGGTAGCTTTCCCATAGCTTTTTTATTCATAAAATATACGTCCAGAAGACGGACTATATGTTCAGAATAGGTATGATAACCGCATACATATTATGCATGTATCAAAACATTGTTTTGCCTCATAAACATTGTTTTGGGGCACAATGCAGCGGCTACCCTTCAGTTATTTGCGTTGCATTGGAAGTATGGAAGAGCCATACTTGCCGCGGCTCTTGTTGAAAGCACGCCTGAGCAAACAGTAGGCTACTAGTTTAAGTACGTTATAGCCTACTTTTAAACTGTTTGGATAGGCTATAATATAAAAGTATGGACGAGGGCATTTACTCCCACATGTTTTATTTGATGGATGTACGATTTTCAATTATGCTGGATACTATGCAGCTTACTTCACACAAAATTCCGCTTTACAGTTATGCAAGAAAGTCTTCTTGCCAGTTTTCTTACAGTATCCGTCGTGTTAAAGTAGCCTAATTCACTTGGTGATACATCTACGCCTGTAGCCCTAACACCGTTGCAGCCAACCATTATACCCTTGTCACAGACCATTTATTAATGCTTTCATAGAGTTTGCATACACTGTTTTATGTTCCTATAAATAGCCTACAACAGTGTGGCTCTGCAAGTCTTGAATTAAACAACACTTTTCGTCTCAACACAGTTTGCTCTAGTACTGTGCAGTGTGACCCATATTTTGTTGAGCTGGGGAGGTAGAGTTGGGGGTGACTGTTGAATGAGTCACTCGGGGAAGGAAGTGGGGGGAAGAGTTGAGAGTGGGGAGGAGAAGAGAGAAGACCTTACGGAGTTTGTTCCTAATGAGACCATTGGAGAGAATCTGCGTTCGGGAGGGTCGGGACTCTCCAACTCCCAGCACATCTGGCCGAGTCAGCACGACCGATTCACAGGAACGTAAAGAGCGCAGTCGGTCCCTTCGTTCGGCGGACAACCATATCTGTCATAGCGCACAGTGCATGGGGCCTATCATCTTGCAGATAGTTTTGCTAGTTTTGTCTATTTTTGTCTTGTCTGAAGGCTCTAGGCTCTGGAGGGTTTGTGTTTGATAAAGTTTTCATTGTGGCTGTTCTATTTCCAGGCTGTTGACAGCCACAGAAGGGTCTCATCATACATTAATGAAGAGATGATTAGGGCCGCTGTGTGTTGCAGACAGAGCTCCCCCAAAGCATGTCTTGTATTACTGGCATCATCTTCTGAAAAGCCTACAACACAGATATTGTTTGGTGTTTGGTTTAAGTGTACCAATGAATAAGGGTGTGTTGCGTCCATGTGTCGTTGGTATTTGTGTTTCCACAACTTTACCTACTCTAACCTACGTTTGAACAAAATGTATTGATTCTATAGGAATGATTTCAAATGAATTAGACACTCATTCCTATGGTGGCCTGTCTGCTGCATTGTCATCATATTAGACAGACTCTACGAAGACATCTTAGATTCAGGAATATTGAAACCCTTGCTGTGACTGAACACCTGCTGAGGTGAACTTTCGTGCTCATCAGCAGGACACCAGTCCTGTTCCTTCCTCTAATCCTCTCCTTCCTTCCTGACTGTCTGCCTATCACGTTGCTTTATCCAAACGCTCATCTTCAGCAGATAGTTTGTTTTGATTTTGCCAACGGTGGTAATGTGCAGGAGCCCCCACTAGAGGTCGCCATTGTAGAACTGTGGAGACTTGCGTTCTGTAATGCGAAGGTGAAGCTGGTGGTTTGTGGAGTACTTGGGTGTTCTGTGTTGATTTTTACAGCTCAGGCTATAGTTGTTTTGACAAATTATACTTTTACTTCCACATAAATAATATTATTTCTCACGTTTCCATTTGTGGGTTTCATGCACGATTCTCAGCTTGGTTGTAATTAACCAGCTCAATTTCAGAGTCGTTCTGGAACCCGGCTAATCTCCTCATCTTCAAAGATCTCAATGCTCTTTTTATGCTTTTACCCCCAAACTAATTACAATGTCATAATGAGATCATTATAGTGAAATTATATGTCTTGGCTGAGGCACACATAAACAAAAAAGATGAATAGCCCACAGTATTGAATATGCATGGGCTGCTGTTGTTCAAAGACAGATTGATCACATAACAAAGTCTCCATCAGCTGAAAGGAGATATTGGACTTTCATCAATCACACAATCGGAACAGACCCCCTGGCCTATTGTCCTTCTAGCTCAATATCATCATTACATTATAAAAAAGCCAATGTTCTATACATGGTTATTGATTCACATTTAGAATATGCAGAGAACTCGTCTTGAAAATCCGGTTGATTAAGGAGGACTTGTGGTAAATAACCCACAGCTCGGTGTGTGTGTGTGGAGAAAGAGAGAAGAGAAACCGAGGAGGATTCATGGCAGGGAGGGCTTCTTAATTACAGAGGCTTTGTTAGCCAACAACAAGACAAAACGCACCCGCAGACACGTGCCACGCATCGATCCGTTCTCCATCACACCAGTTGCAGCGCATAGTTAGTATCCCTCCCCAAGTCCCCACACCGATGTCTGTGGAAACGACCATCGATTTTGTATGGAGAGTGCAACTGCAGAAAGGGGAAGTCGGTGCCTATCTTAATCATCTTCACACTCCTAATTGTAGCATGTGAAGTGCTGTCATGCTCAGTAGGTCAGGGTCTTTTTCCTCTCCTTTTTCACTCAGGCTTCACAACAGGATGTTTTGGTGACGCACCTCTACAATTATAGAAACCACAGTTTTTGTTGAATTCTAAAGTTATTCAATATTTGAATGACTCTAAACCCAGACCTGGTTAGAAATAATAAGTCAACCAACATAGCTTTGCAGCCACCGTACTGTCAATCATAACTTCATCTACCAAATAATACTGTTATGGCTTGTAGATAGGCATTTCAAAATGGGATATAATGGGACAAATCTAGTCATTGTTTACACATCCTGAATAGGCAAAACTGCCCACCAAACTGTAGTTCTCTTAAGGAAAGTGTATTAAAAACGGGTTTTAAATAAGGGATCAGTAGGTTTTCTGTGAGCAAAGAGGAAGCCATCTTTAGCAGTGCTTCTTTCACAGTCTGGGCTGTAGTCATGCTGCGAGCAGTACACACACCCTTGTACACCGGGGTAGTCCGGGGAAGAAAAGTGCCCATTATTGTGTTTGGCCCCTTGCCCTTACGCGCGCGCGCGCACACACACATATACACACACACACACATGCATAAACACATACATGCATAAACACACACAAACCCTTATTCCTTGCTTTTGCCCAACAGGCTGAATCAGAGTCCGAGTGTGTCTCCTGAACTCTGTGTTCAGACTGTTTGGCCTGGGCAGCTTGATGTCCTGTGTGCTGGCTGTGATTGACACCCTGGGGAGCATAATGGCATGAGTCACCGACACTTCGCTGGCCCTTAGAGAAAACGGCTGCCTCGGCAAAACGCTTGGGTCATGACAGCCCGTCTGGCGAGGTTTCTAAACCAGTCAACGAGGGCTCGCTGAGACTAATGGACCCACGGCAGTGATCAACTGCCATCAGAGAGAGAGACAGAGAGACGGAGAGAGAGATGTGAATCAAACGGTATGCTGTGTCAGAATAACACAACGTAATGGGCAATTGTACTGTAGAACGTCCTTGTAGAGGACAGGTTAGAAAAGTTTTATATAGTACAAATGATTCTCATGAATTGGATTTCTGTCACTCTAACACATCCATGACATACATAGGAAACATATGATGTGTTATAAAAAAAAAAAAGGATTCTGTGGTTGTTCCGCAGGTCTGCGTAAGCTTGCCCTCTGCTGAACAACATGGGGAATGACACCCTTTGCCGCCACAACACCACCACATACACATCAACAAGACCTCTACAACACCATATACACTATGTATATTTGGTGATGTCAGTCCCCCCCCCCCCAAAATGACGAGTCTTATTCTGTCAGTCACGAGGTGACACTGCACAACCAGTTTCGCTGATGCCATAAAAGGCATCGGACTGTTAGATTCGATCAGAGTCCTGGCAGTGTTTGGTTCAGTTCAATAGCACAAGTCGATATTGTAACACGACTGCAAATGGTGCCACCTACTGTAATGTTTTTTTTTTTTTCACAGACAAGGTGAGGCCAAAGCTCCTACTGAACTGTACTGTGGGATGTGGAGCAGGGCTCACATTCAGCACACACTGCTTCCCTGGGACTCCATGTAGCTGGCTCCAATGTTTTGTCATCACACCGTGCAGCCAAACCAATCAGGAGGGGGTTCAGTCGTATGAATAATTTTCTTGTTCTTTTCCCTGTTTCTAAGACAGAAGCAGAATACATATCCATGGGCCTTTTTCTCCTGCCTCCTGCTTGTGATCCTCTTTTCGCTAGACGACACGGCCCACATAACCTCTGGACAACAGCACTGACAAACAACTAGACTATTCCCTGCTTCTCCAGCCAAACCGCTTCCTCTCCAGTCATACCTAATGTTCACCGTTACACTCGATAAAAGCACTGGGACCGCGCATAGTAAATTATCGACTGCTTTGAATTCTGTCTGCGTTTGTGTTGCCTTAGTTGGGATGGAACTGTGGCATGAGTGTCACGTGCGGTGCCTTTGCTTTCCTATAAAGCTGCACGAATAAACACAGCAGTGTTGCCCTCATGTAGCCTTCTCGCGTAGCGAAAGCAAGTCTGTGCCCATATCTTAAACGGCATACAAAATGGCCGTAGGAGAAGGCGGTCGCGTTTCAACTCCCTCTGTGCTGCTACCCTCCTGACGAACGCAGCAGTGGGCCGTGCTGTTTGACCTGCGTCCACCTCCCTGAACTTGCTGTCTGTTGGCCTTTAGTTAAAATGCATAAAGGTGCCTCTGGTTCTCCCCCCCCGTCTCCTCAGAGCTGCTGCAGACTTTTATTGACTTGTCGCGGATCGCTGGCGTAGAACCCACCTCGTGAGCCCAGCATGCCTGCTTGTCCCTGGCTGCTGGAACAGATGATTTGTGGGGTATTATGCCTGCGCTCCGCCGCTGTTTCGCAGGGCCCCCAAAACGAGCCGCCGTTGTACTTGACGATGAACGCTGGCAGGTCGAACATTTTTATAGGACCAGAGTCTGCGCTCATCCAATCAATGCTTGGTAAATAATTCCCTCGTCATATAAACACTTCAGTATGGGGTTTGTTGAAATTGTGTGCTAGGCTTGGGATCCTTAAGCTTGGTCATAAGATAATGTCATCCTCTTGTTCCCTTGTTGCGTGTTATGGAGGAGGAGGAGGAGGAGGAGGAGGAGGGGGGAGAGAGGCGATTGAGACAACAAGTTCAGATGACATGGATGTGTCAAGGTTGTGTCGTTTCCCAGCCTCCAGCCATGTTGAATTTAATCCTGTTTGACAATGCTGCCATGCCATCCTCTTTGACATCAGTGTTTATGCCTGTTCATCTTGCTTTTACATCCTGTCTTTGCCATGGGAGACCAAAACAGCAGTGCTGAAAGTAGGACAAGGATGCAGGTGCAGTGTGGAAACCGCTAATGTTTCTTTTCTGATTTGGGATCAGCTGTAGTGTACCGTTTCATCCACGTGCACAACTGTCCAGACTGGAGGATGCTGAACAGCTGTTGGATGATGGCCTTCTATTTGCTGGGGGCACTCAGGGGGAACCCGTTCTGGTTATCTGCCTTGTCTAATGAGAATCCGGTTTCATCATGTTCTATTTTTTTGCAACATATCTAGGATTAAACCGAATTCACTGAGATCTCAGAGATTGCAACTCTCAGGACATTCATAATGGTGCCTGATGGAAAACAACATCGTCTTTCAATCTCATCCAAATTTTCCCTGCTCGGGAAGTTGACTGCTTTGATGCCAGGCTCTGGCCTTTGATATTCAGTTCTTCTCAAATAACAAAAAATAAAAAATGCACTACCGAAGGCCTTAGGTTAGATGCTGTCTTTGTAACTGCTATGTATATTTTCAGATGTATTTTGTATGTTTGGTGTCTCTTGTGAGTGGACTACAGTCACAGGCTCGCACGCACATACACACACACACACATAACCCAGTAGTAGACTTTATTTAATATTTATTGTTTACATATTTCCTGATAAGTGTTTGAGTGTGCACATGTAAAAGTGCCACTAATCTGCATTCTGAAAACGATTGCCATGATGATTACACCCGGCTGATTGATGACTGCTCAGTTGCCCCAGAAACCACCTTGGGGGAAGTGATATGAGTTGTACCTCTCTCCCGCTATCTGACACTTAAGCATATTCTTGTACTTAATCTTCCTAAATGGGCGTTCACATGAGACATTTTCCCTCCACAGGCCTTGTCAGGTGATGACTGAGTGACATTTCCAACAAGGTATCTGAATGCAGTCCATATCTGCACAGCATACTTACATTTTTTTGGGGACTTTATAATCTTACCCCTGTCAGTGAGTTGGCGGCTGAATAAATACTTTTTGAAGAAAAGCATTTACCAGCACTTGCTTCAATCATATTATAAAAGAAATAATTGATTTGAATAATAGTAACTGATAATTGGACTTTGGACTGTCTTGGTCAATGTTGATTATGTCTACTGTACATACACTGACTCTCACAGCGCACACATACACACACCTCCTTAGAAGTGTAAGTGTGCACATGAAGTGCCACCCCCTCCCCCCCCCCCCCACACGCACACAAGCCCATATCAACGTCCTTTTCAACTCTCGAAGTGAGGCGTGAGAGAGGGGGGGGGGATGAGGGGTGAGGGAGGCGTAGCCCGCTGCTGAGCACCGGGGATCTCATCACTTCCCCGTGAGCGGAGCGGAGCAGGTTAAAGTGATGAATCTGATCTGGGCTTCTGACAGACGCCTGCTGTTCACGGCAACCGTCCCATTAATATTCAGATGCGCTCAGCACATCCTTCAGGACGATACCAAACGCGTCCTTAAGGAGAAAAGTCATTACAACAACTTTGCCTTCACTCCAGCTGCTGTGATAACACACTTTGTCTATAAGAGAAAATGCGGTAAGATCTGCACACGCCTTCAACCAAGTGTAGCAGAAATAATACTAACTGTCTCAGGTTTTTGCAATATGCAGTACACCGTTAACTATATAGTTCTTTTAGAGATACTAAGAATCAATTGATGGCCAACAACAATGTGTAATGGTAGCATCTATTGATTGTGACAGCAAACGTTAGATAAGTGCATGTGCAGTGGAAATGCCTTGCTAATAGACCGCCTGGCCGCCAGCATGGAGTCCGCTAGATAAATGAACGCTTTACACCTCTCTGTTCCATTTATCTGCTGCTGAATTCATTAGGGATAATAATTATCTCTGTTCCTGACAGAGGAGGGCAGGCAAGGTCAGTCAGACTATCTTGTCAGAACCACACGCTCCTATATCTTCTCTCCCCTCCTTCCTGTTCTTCCTCAAAGAGCAGGAAGGAGCATTTTATTAAGATAAACGGAGTTCATGTTGGTACCTGTGCTTCAAAGATCTCATGTGACTGATTGAAGTTGTAACTTTCCATCGTTTTAACTGTCTCTGCTTTTCAAAAGAGCAGACAGTTTTTTATTAAATTCTGGTGGGGGTGCCATTTGCGATGACCTCAAATAAAACTTTCAAGTTCTAAAATTGGTTCAGTAGGTCTCCAGGTGTCTGTGGACCAACAATGCCTGAAGATGAAAGCAAAGGTGTTGTATGTTATTGAGGAATGGAGTTGATAATTAACGTATTGATTTCCCCTCAGTGAGTCCCTGTTGAATTTATTGTACTGGATGATCGTTGTCACCATAAAACACTGTCCTGGAATTCTGGGGGGGATTCTGGGGGTAATCCGAGTCAGGATTTCGGTGGACTTTTTAACACTCACACACTTGCATTTCTTCTGACCAGGGCTTGGTACATTTTCTGGACAACACACACACACACACACGTAACAGGCATGTCAATACTTCTCACAGAACCAGAGCCCTCATCCTGGCCTCCAGCTCCCACAGAGATGGTGCTACATACAGCATTTGTTTGTTCCTTTCGCAGACACTTTTATCCGCACAGTAAGTGCAGCAGAAAATCAGGGACTCGACGTGTGTACAGTGTTTATATCACAGTTTCAAGTGCCTAGGAACAGTCTTGACCAATGCATGGATAGCACCACCTTCATAGATCTCAATTCATCTCAACAAGGGCATTATCTCAACTATGATTTAGCATGATTCAGCAGATGGTCATACTAGTTCTCCCTGTCCTGTCAGGCTGGCTGGCTAGCTAGCTGTGTGCAGTGGTGGGTACCCATCCATGGCTAGCCATCTTCTGTCTCCCAGACCCTCAACTGCAGGCAGCTGTTGTCTGTGCACTCACGGCTGTACGCACAGATGTCCTTGGCAATCGCACATATAGGCTTGTTATTCAGACTCTGCCAAGTACGTCTAATGAGGAAATATGTGTTGCTTTCAGGTGTGATTAACTCCAGGGTCATCCAGGTTTTTGTACATTGATATGAGTTAGAATTACGTGCCCAAATGAGAAGCCTGCTTCCCAAAACATCAGGAACCTGCCTTGTTTTCCCAATAGAAGGCAAATCAGTACAGTGTTTCATAAACATATAAGTAATGCTCAATTTAGGTTCCTGTTGACTCATTTGCATATTGGCGTGCTCTCGACAGAACGCTCATAACAGTAGCATCTCAATTCATCAATTTGTCATTATTTCAGTTATTGAAGTTGTCTTTACTGTATGTTGGCAGTGGCCTTCCATCTGCATACTGAATCCTTCTTTAAAGCACAGCGGGCTTGTCTTGGGGAGACCGTCCTCATTACTGGGTTCAGACAGCACCCTCCGGTGTGATGCATGTTCAGTAGGCTACAGTACACATCCGTACATCTGTCTCACAGTATCCATTGGCCTAGAAAATATTTGATTAAACTATACATCATACGCCTGCACTAATTTTGTTAACTGACAAGGTAGTGAAAAAAAAAACTATCCTCCACAAATCTACCCCGTCTGCACAGCACCGTGCCTCCTAAAGGGAAAATAACGTTTAGAGATGCATGGAAACTTCTTTATCGGCTAGTGTGCTTGCAGTGCGAACAATTTCCGTGCAACTCAGCTGACCAAATGTATTAAAGTGAGAAGATAAGGTGTCCGCGTTTTAACGGTTCTGTCTGAACCTTCTACAACAGACTACTTGACGTGCTGCTGTCCATAGTAAATTAGAGTGATTATCTTTATTCTTGTGGAAGCTCTGGCAACACGCGCCGACTGTCAATTCTCAGCGGCTGGAGCTGGAAGCCGAATATCCTGTTTCATTCACATAGACGCGCATCATCTCAGAGGGTGGGAAGCTACCCTGTTGTTGTTTTTTACCTTTTGCAAATTAACGTTTTAATCGATGTAAGGAAGTTCCCTTCATTTTCATTGCTCTGCCTGTACTGCGTAGGGGGAAGAGACCCTCAACAACATTTATCAATCAACAGGATATTGGAAAAAAACGCACTGCATGTATGTGTCTGATCGATGCGTAGCAAGCCCACCCGTCTGTGAAGTAGCTTTCAACCTGGTGGTCTCGCAAAACTGGCAGAGACAGTGTCAGAAGCGGTCCAAAAGTCAAACGAAGAGATTGTGAATTGGAGATCCGCACATCCCAAAGAAAATGAAGGAAAAGAATCTTATCGAGACGGCGAAAATGCAGGGGAACGTGATGGTAAGCGATTCATGTTTAGCTGACATTGACTAAATCTAAACCGATTTTTGGGTGTTCGTATTGCCTACAAACACGGAGTCGGTTCGAAGTAGCCTTCAGGAGGCTAGTGGTTTCCTGCGCTTTGTGGACGCGCAGGTTTGAACTGTTTAAGCTAGTGCTTTGGGAGTAGTGGCGAAATCAAACGCATTTATAGCCCTTTGTTGTGTCTCCCTTCATGTGGCTTGTTGTGGCGGAATAACAAGATACTTCATACAAGAAATATATTAATCATGGCCATGCTGTGTGTGCGTGTGTTTGTGTGTGTGTCATGGTGAAGACGATGTCATCCATTTGTGTTACCCTCATAACATTGCAGTTTAATCAGTATCCTCACTGTGAAAGTTAGGAAGTTTTATTCGCCTGTAGGCCAAGTGCTTATTAAGCTTGGAGGGCAGATCTAACCTTTTGCTCTACAACCTCATACATGTTTCACAACACTTAAGGCAGCAGACTGTATCTAATCCAGGATAAGTCCACCTGGGGAACACAGTCATCCAGATCACTGTATGTGTGTGTCAACCATCCAGTCTTGGAACAATAACCTTTTCTTGATCTACCAAAAAACATTAAGTATGTATTTGTTAGTACTCTGGATAGAGTATTTATGTGTTAGTTTCTCTGGCTGGTTTCCAAGCTTGGCACCTTGTGAGGTTCAAAATCAGGTATCTAATCACAAAATAGACTACAAAACCAATGTATTCCATTCAGGCATTCATTTTCAGATATTTTAAATGATTTGTTTTCAAATTGCATCTGTGTTCTGGTGCTCTGTGTAGCCCCCAGAGTAAGGTCATCAAGTAAGCAGGTGTTGAATTAGGTTATGTTCAACTGGTTATTCTTGTCTCCTAAACCAAAGCCCTTTTCCAACAATACAAAATAGAATTCAGTTCAGCCAAGCATAGGGCATTAGCCATTCACTTCAATTCTCAGATCTTTTTCTAGAGAAAAGGTGAGTTGGCAGATTGAGCTGTAGGCCAATTCTCCTCTTCTCAGTAACATCTACCTGACAACCTGTCACTTTCAGTTACTCACTAAAGCACGGCTGAAAAGATAGCTCAAAGACTTTCTGTGGAGAACAACAAGCTTTTTCTGTCTTCCCCATCTCAGATGAGACCTCCAAGCCCCTAATGAGGAGTGTGGCTAGCGTTTTACAAGTAACCTTTCGCCTTTTAAGAAATATCAATCTTCCAACTGCTTTATTGAGCTGTTTATTGATGTATTCCCATGATTGATGTATTTCGTTCTCTCTATAATGGTTTGTCCACCCTAGAGACCCATGTAACCATTAACAGTCTTAAAGGACTCATGCACCAAAGTGCCTCCCCTCTTTAGTCTTTTCCATGGAGTGTGGGACAAGCTGAGGAGGAAGCGTTGGTGTTTCTGTCTCCCACAACAAGGAGAAGCCTGTACACCAAGATCTCATGTATGCCACATGTCTGATGTAACCACGACAACATTCACCAGAACAACCTCAATTTCACATTGGTTTCGCCTCAACTAACCAAGGTCAAAGGGTTTGTTGTAAAATCTGTCGAGGCCGTTGCTCCTAATCAAGTCCAATCGCAGCAATATCAAGGACAACAGGAAGAGGAGAGTGTATGTGGATGAAGCCTACATGGATCGCACATTGGCTGACTTTCTGCTGCTTCATTAGGAACAGTTACAATGGGCTCCGAGCAACCGTTGACCAGAAAGCATCTGCTTCTCTACGGCCTCTGGACTAGAATCCATTTTCAGTTGGCGTAGTTGGTCATCCTCCAGCACTTTCATTCTGCCTGCTGCTGTTTGCTCACCGCCACCCCAAATAGTGCTTTCAAGGGCATAGTGGACAGTGTTGTTGAACATCTAATGATTTGCTGCCTTTGACTGAAAATGAAATGCGTTTTTGTAGCCGGGGCGTCATCTTGCCCCAAATAGGAGAAATACAAACCAGCTAACCTTGCGAGTCATTTTTTTTTTCTCTCCCTCCCATTGCTACAAACAAAGAGAGCACTCAGACTGATAGCCTGTCTCGTCGCATTATCATAACTTCAAAGGCTGTGTGATTGTTTTGGTGCAGAGCCTCTTCAGTGCTGTCAGGTATAACAACATTATTTCACACAAGTCTACTTCCAATATTAGTGCTCACCTGTAGATCTGGTTGTGTATTTCCATCATAGTTTGAAACAGCAAACAGTCCAATACTGTACCTGTCTCATACGTTTAAAGTGTAAATACTAACCACGCTGATGGTGTTAAATGATTAACTTCTGATGTTGATAATGTTGCGTTTCGCTCATGTACCAGGGCTTCCTGCAAAAAATGGGAGACACGGCGGATATCGCTCATTTAAAAAAAAAGATCTACGTAGTTGAGTCGGCCGGCGTGTGTTTTGCTCTGGCGGCCGCCTTAACTGCAAAGTGCTGCGGTAAACCCTGTTTACCTCTTAACTCCTGGGACACTTTAAAGTAGTCAGTGGTAACACCAGTTTTATGCAAACAGTCCAGTCTCATTTGTTGCTCACAAGAACATTTCCCCAGAAATGCCACTTGAATACAGTTTCATTAGCATACTTGTGTTCCTCAGACAGCTGTTTGGCTTATTTCAACTCCTTGAGTCGCCTCTGCCTGCTGATGCATCCTGTTGGAGGACCACTCTGCATGATTAGGTGGTCCGGAGAACAGCTAATGCATTCTCCACACATCTCAGATGATCCACGCGCACATCTCAGAAAGGCCCGCACCCTTATTTTGCTCTTTTTTCTTTCTTTTTTTCCTCTCCTAGCTTTTTTCCTTTTTTCGAGCAGAGCTCTGAATGACCAAGAGGCAAGAAGCTGAACACTTGAATTCGACGGTACGAATTGCATCAGTCCCCCGTTCACACAATGACCGTTCTGTAAAACAATCCAGACTTAAAAGCGGAAACCGAGGCTAAGCGATATAGGGAGTTGGAACTGAAATCGCTGAGCTGTAGACCACATGTTCAACGCTAAAGGGCTAGCAGTGGAGCTAACGCTCTGCTGTCTTAGGGGTGCGACCCCCCCCCCCCCCTCCTCAGTGTTTGCCTTAGCAGATGTTCCCGGTGTTTGTTTTCATTTGATTGGGGTTGCCGCCGCGCGTCGTCAGGAGAGGCATAGGCCAGGGAAACGAGGGCTGTGATTTATAGTGACCTTTAAGTGGACCGCCGTTCCTCAGCGTTGTTACTGTGCAACCACGGTGTTTCATTAGGCATGCTGGAATCCATCATACTAGATGTTTTTCTCAATGGTTGTGCAGGGTTTGAAGAGATACAGGCCAGAGCAGTGCTCAAACGAGGGTTTCTAACAGATGGCGGGCTGGTAGCGGTTTGCATTTATATGTAGTCGAGTAAACATTTTCATTATCCCACAAGGGGGTATTTGCTTGCGGGAAGGTATTAAAAAAAACACATTCAATCCATCATCAATGCAACATGAATGACAGCATACCAGACAGGACACACAGACTGCATCACAATACAGGACAGTGGAGGATCACTTCATGTGAAGACAAAGGATGAGCAAATGTCCGAGTACAAAAAAGGGCCCAATGCAGTAACTTAAATTCAGTGTTCGGATTGCCGTGCAAACAAGCTAAAGGAGTCTTTTGAATTTTATAGTCCTATGAGTTGGAAATCGATATGCCCTGTAGGCTCAAACTCCCTATGCAGACGGTGGTCATACAGTCCAACCTTGCATTGGCCCTCCTCATGACATGCCTGTCGTTGAGATCAGAGAGCTGTGCTTGGTTCACCCCAGACTCTTTACGGGCCGCTTTGACAAGCCACCCAAGACCATTCTTTAAAAGCCAGAACAGGTAAAGCTACAGTATCTCATTGTGATTGGTTTATTGAAAGTTTTTTTTCCGGGGTCCCAATGGGTGCTCTGGTGATTAAAAGCCCTTCTGTTTTTAAAGGCTGTTTATTCAGCCCTCCAGAGATGATAGTGTGACGACCGCGGGAATGTCTGTGTGTTATTGTCGCTCTGGAGACGAGGCTTGCCCATTAGCGCCCGTGTAATTAAGGATAATCCTTTGCTGTTTGCGTAATTAAAACAGGCTCTTTGAAGTTCAGTCACATATGTTGATCTGTATCTCTAAGGGATTTGGACTCTCTGTTTTGATAATCCAGAAGAATTGATGTGAGATTCAGTTTAATGATTTCATTCAAGACACAGCGAAAGACTATTGACACTGGCTTTTCGCTGGCTTCTCCTTGCACGTGTTTCATTGTCTGGGACATGCTGTATGCAGAGCAATGTGTGCTCGGAGATGACAGCCTCTCCATTTCATCATTGCAATGTTCACACTTGGTCCATTCCTCCAATGAGGCACAGTCTTGGTGTCTGAGAACGGAATATTTTTTTTGTGCTAGATGGAAACGCTGTGTGCCCCAGCCTATTTGCCTGCCATGACAGGGAAATGCTGTCCCACATAAACCTCAAACGCACGATGAAGCATTTTCTCACCCCGCACATATCTGCTGTTTCTCTCTATTGCACACACTCCCAAGTCCTGAGCAATCAATCACCGCTTAGCCAGGCAAGACCATGCCGGGCGCTCCAGCAAAAATAATGAGTTTACAATGAATGAATATTTCATTTCTTTTTGGCGTTATTCCTGCTTGCATTGTTTTCATCTGTTGATGGGGTTCGAGAGTAATCGTACATGTTTTCTAATTGTTTACGTGTTGGGAAGTGAGGTATACAGTGCTCTGTGGCTGCAAAAAAAAGAATCAAATTCATAGATTGAAGATATTGTGTTGGACTGAGACCTTTTGGTTTTGATGAAAATGTCAGCATTCAGTCAGGGTGATCCTAGATGTCCCTTGTATTGACGTCCAGCCCCCATCCAGTCCGCCTGCATCTGATAACACACCTGCGTGGCCATGTCCTAAGCAGCAGGGCGATTAAGGACTGGAGCCCGATTTTTCCTTGTGCATGAGAGGCCTTTCTAACCTCCGCTAACGGAGGGCTCGGGATGGTCCCTGGAGGAGCCGCGTTCACATCACCAGTGGGTCGGCAGGTAATTAGAGGCTAATTTGGCGGTCTGTTTTAGGGATGCCAAAGACAGCGAGGGCAGGGGAGGGGGGAGTGCGTTGGACGGGGATTGATGTGTGTGGGTGGAGGTCTGTGGCTATTAGCATGTAGACTTGACAGAAAAAAAAAAACTGAAGTGTGTAGCCTTGCGAACCTCCCTTCCTCCCAGTGACAATTGTCTCTCTGCTCTGCCTTAACGATGATTTCCTTCAGACACGCTCATTAGAACTCAGCCATCATAAGCTCCCCTCCACCACTTACTCATCCCATTGAGTCTAATTGTGTTTCCTAGGCCAGCCTGACTGCACGGAGTGAGCCAGCGAAACCCTGTCATTGTTTGAAGTTGCTCCGTGTTCCCATTGGGACCTGCTGTGGCCTGCCATGCCGGGCTGGGGTAGAACAGGAAGAGGTATTGAGAGATGGAAACTCGTGATATCACAGGAGAGATGAGAAATGTGGTGTGTGAGAAGGTGCTGGCGTGGACAGGAGACATGTTATGACTACATGATGACCAAGGAGAACGCAACTTGGATGAAAAGACCAGAGAGGGAAGAGGTCTTGATTACAAAACTACTGAATGGTAAGCTTGAGAATGAAGTCGGAAGTGTTTCATCATTTTAAAGCTTGTAAGTGTAGGCAATTGCTATGGAAAATTAATGACTTTCAAAATGAAAGAGGGGTGTCTTTTGTCTTATCTAAAAGCCATCTCTTAAGTATTCTCAAGTTTACTGCACAGAATACTGGCCAAGCAGTGCCTCGGAGATCTTACACAAACTGGTGTTTTGTCTTTGTGGATATCAGCAAGTTGTCGTCCTTAATGATCATTCAGATTTGAGACAGTCACTTCTCTGCACTTTGGTTGCCATTTGGCTTCTTTGTTATGGGAAGACATAAAAGCTTCTAAAGCTACTCATAATGATTGCAGTTCAACAATCCATTTTAAAATGAATAAACCTTAGACTGTAGACAAGGTGGATATCTCACAGTTGCTTTCTACAGCTTACAATGACATTTTACCAATAAACCTGAGCTGACATTCACAAGACGTGTTTGCCATCTCATGACCTTGCTCAAAGCCAACTATTTCAATTTAATTAAATACATGTGTTGATGGGTGGTTGGTATTTCAGTGGTTGGTATTCATGTTTTTTTTTTGTATTTTATTGTCTTTGAAATAACCACGTTCTTGTCTCATTAAATGTAGACATTACGTGTGTCCTTGATTATTGAATTGTGGAAAGTTAACTAAATACATTAAGAATCTGTTCAGATTTCTATCTTGTGGCCTATTGAAAGGTTTTCTCAACTGGGGGTGTTTGTGCGTGTGTGTGTGTGTGTGTGCGCACGTGTGGGGGAGATGAAAGAGGTTATTTGGAATTTGAGGGTTCACAGATGAAGAGAACACAGACCTAGTTTCCATTCCCCCTCTCGCCTTCAAAGACACAGTGATTCATAAGCACCTTTTTTCTCTGGCACAGGAAGTGGAAACTCCCATCAGGAATTCCAGACTGACAGCTCTCTATAACCAACGTGCTTGGTTTGAGCCTCCAGTCTCTCTACAGCAGGGCATCGGGCCATATTGACTGACTTCTTAACAAAGTCTCACCCAGGGTCTCCCACTGTCCAATGTCACCTGCGACACGTCAACAATGTCACTCTTTCTCTCAGCCGGAAAAATGGCTGACACGCTGTTTATAGAAGATTACTTTTTAGTGTGGAGCTCCTAATCTTGTCCCTCATTTCCACCTCGTCTGTGTTTGGGCTGCTACCTGTCGGCAATTCATTTGCAGATTCATTACAGGTTACCGGAAAGAAAATGAATCAGTACCCGCATGAATGGGTCCGGTATATTCCTCACAACATTAGAAGAGTATCATACAGTTCCCGGAATAATGTGTTGTAAATCAACATTATTGATTTTTAATGGGTAAATGTGTTTTGTGTGTAGTTCCATCTCAAAATCAATATCATTGTGGCATTTTCTCTGGAACAATTTTGTTTATGTTTTGAAGGGTAGCTAGTTTGTTGAACCTATCTGAAAGCGTTATGCAATATCCATCCTGCATCGTACGGCCTGGGCATGGTGTCACAGTATGTGGCTAGGTGTTGAAATATCAAATGATGGGATTTGCTCCCCTGGGTGAACCGCAGGTATTGTTGGTCTGTCATCTCGTGTGTGTGTGAGAGGTACTGAGGCTTAAAATGGAGGGCAGAGGCCCTCCACCACGGACCCCAGACACTTCACTGGGTATTCAACGCCACGTGTACAGGGACAACTTTTGTAACCTACGCTGCTGTTTCTATGGGATAATATGGACATCAAGGTTCGAACTGCGAATGACATTTTTTACAGGGCAGTCGTGCACTGTGGATATGTGGGGTTTGCGTGTGTGTTTTTAACTGTCACTGTGTTTTGTTGTGCTTCTGCTGTTCTTCCTTGTCCTCCTGTTCAGCAGGTCGTGACTTTGAGGGGTCAGAGGTTTTCAAGGCATATCACTTGATATTCATCAAAATTCAAAGCATCTAGACATGTTCCGAAGACTGGCTTCCATCCACTCGATCCGGTTCAAATATTTTTTTCTGGTCACATACCAAGAGGTGATGGTCAATGTTCCCTCTAAGCTGAGCGCCTGCGCAGCCGCGTAGACCAGTTGAAAGACCTGCGCACCAGATTTTTCATTCTTAGTTATCATTTTATAAAAACTATACATGTTCAGTTGATCGGCCAGAAGCGTCAAAGCCCCCTTCATATGTGTCAAATGTCTCTCTAGGCTACATGCAAGCTTTTAACAAAAGACAACCCTGGCGCTCAGCTCAAGCTTTGACTAGAGTGAGGAACATTACCTTACAGGCACCCAAAAAAAGGGGCAGTTTTTCATTTAAACACAAATGGCTCGATGAAATCGTTCAAACGGACACAAGCGATGGTCCAGGTAGGCTGGTGAAGCTTTCTGATATATTTAGTTACGAAGAAGCTTCCGGGGTTCATTGCAAACTTTGCTCAGAGTACTGAGGTTTGCGGTCAGATTTTGTCAGTGTGGAAAAATATTAGATGGTGAAGTCAGGTGGACACGCCCACTCCAACCCTCTCTATGGAGGCCTGTCACAGGGCTACTACATGCTGGGATTGATATGCTAATAGGCCAGGTTTCCTGAATAGGTCAGGGTCCTGGCCATCTGCTGTGCGGACTCAATGTTCTAAAGGCTTGCTCTGGAACTCTCTCATGATGCTGTTCCTCTGGAGGTGTTGCACGTAGCACTCTGGGCTTGTTAAGGGTGTTGAGATTCAAGATCAGAATCTGCCCAGCTGGTAAGCCATCACATGGGTGATTGGGTCTGATTTGTGCTCGCTCCATACTGTGTCCTCTGCCTTCATCCCTGCCATGACAGTAATGTGTGTTGCCATCGGCCCGTATAAAAAAATCATGAACAGGAAGTAGCAATTGCCCACCTGCGGTGCATGGCCTGTCTCTCATAATGTAGCATTAGCATAGTGACTTTGTTAGCTTGGTGTTCTGGTTAGCATAGTGATATAATTAGCACAGGGATGCTGTTTGCAGTACCTACTCAAATTAAAAAGTGAAAGTGTGCAAATTGGAATACATTTGGCCAATGTAGCCTCTACCGGAGGCTACATGTGAAGTGATGCAGTCGACAGAGACAGATCTACAGGCAAGGCATCAGAGATGGATAATAAGGACATGGTCTGTCTCTCTGGCAGAGCAGGGCGGATACAGAGCCCAGTGAGGCTGACGTCATGGAGGATTGTGGAGCCTCATCCCTCAGCCCCCCCCCCCCAACCTCTCTGTTGGGCCAGGTGCTCACTGGCAGCCTCAAGGCCTCAGGTTAATGCTCCAGGTAATGAGCCCCGCCCCCACAGGAAGCAGGAGGCTGTGCGATGTCGAGTTGGAATAGGTTTTGCTTTTGTTTGACACACGGTACAGTTGGTTTAACTGTGTGTGCGTGTGTTCAAGTATGGATTGCATTGGAATCACCTTGAGTCTGGCAAGACCAATCCTTCACGAAGGGTGACGCCTTAACCAACGCCACAAGGTTCCATCGATCACAGCTGAAGGTCCCCCATTCTTCACCATCCAAACCGAATGACTAGCTCCTCGTCCCTGGTGACCATTATTTACCATTTTCGGTAAACCCATCAATGCTGTGCTTGCTTCGGCCTTCTGAAGCTCATTAAAGGAGCTTATGAAAGTGGTGGACTTGGTTTGGTAGCGGTGGTGTATGTTGGCTTCTGCCAGGGAGCGCACGGTGAGTTGGCTGATTTCTCAGCAGCAGTCTCCCTCTCTGGGGTTGGCGCGTCGAAGAGACGCGCACATGAAAAGCCCACAGGAAAAGCATGCCACACGGTCATGCACTCTCCCACCTCCTAGAGTAGCTTCACGTAACACCCTCTGATGCACCCTCCTTTCCGTAACTATGAAATTTACCGTGCGAACCGGGGAGAGTAGCCACAAAGTAGATTGATAGATTGGGGCCATAATGAGGAGAGAGATGGGGTGGGGGAGTGTAGAGGATAAGAGGGAGTGGGTGTGTGTGTGTGTGTGGGGGCGGGGGGGGCTGCGCTGTCATCGTACACAGGTGGAGGCATATCCCAGCGCCCCCTGGAGTCCAGGAAAGGTCACCGTGCCTCTTAATCAAACATCAGGCCGGCCAGCCTCGCTGTCAGCTGGACGTACGCCCCCCCGCTGCCCCCCCGCCGAGCTTAAAGTTCACCGCCATCTGCTCGCCGGGAACGTTTCCACTTTGCTCCAAACGGCAGTCATCGCTGTCGTACGGTTGCTGGGAGGTGCGTTAAGGCGTCTGACAGCTCACAAGCTCCTGATGTTTACCCCTCCTTGATGTGGCCATGTTTACGCCAGAGCCTGGCGTCGTCGCATGCTCGAGATCCGATTTTGAACCCATGCGAATGGGAAACGTACTGTGTGTGCTCTGTGTTTTAAGCTTGTTTGGTCAGTGTTGCTCCGTAGGCTTGGGAGCTGTTGTTGTGCCTGCTGTGGTAGGGTCACGGCAATGTCAAATGCAAGTAAAATATTATTAGGCAAGAGTTGGTTTGTTTAAAACAAGTACATTTGGCTGCTAGTGCAGTAATGTGCCGTCTGCTGCCATTAAGTCACTAGATAAGCCATTGATTCTAGAAATGTCCAACTAGATTACACATCTTCTAAAAACAAGGTTATCACACTAGTTAGTGTTTTCAGGGATGCCAGACAGCATGCCGTGTTAACCAAGCAAGGACAAGGTGTTGTATGGATTTTTTGAAAAGCTATTTTGAAACAGCTTCATGACCCTACAGCCTCTCCCTGAACTTGTGAAGAACAGTCTTGTGAATCTACAGATGTCGATTCAAAATGGAAGGACCTTCTTCTTTCAACACCTCGAATGAGATCTCCCAAAGACGACCTGTGTTTGTGTGCGACTCGCCAGTTCTGGTTGTGCAGGCCACCGAGCAGCAACCAGCTGGGGGCTGGATCAGAGAGTTTGCTGAATGGACCCAGGCTGCACAGGCTCCCATGCTAATCTGCTCTGCTGAGTGGCCAGGCCCCCTCATCCTGTGTCAGGGCCTTGGGTGGAGTGAAACATTAGCATCAAGACTAATAGAGTTTGGTGTGGCTCATTGATCCTCCTTGGGCTAACGCGCCGTGGCACCACTACTTTCAATGGCAAATTGGTTGTGAGGACCATCTCTCCCCTTATGGCAGTTTTCTAATGTAAAGCTAATGTACTGGCCATGAAATCCTGCCTTTGGAATTTAAATAGTTAGTGTGCGTGTGGAGGGGGGGTTGTGATTGTGTGTGTGTGTGTGTGTGTTAGGCTCTCTTATCCAAACTATTGTTTAGCTTGCTGCATCGGCAACTTTATATCTGCCGGTTCAAGGTACATTTCTCCAGAATCATCCATGGAGAGCCATGATGAAGGACCCAGGCCAGCGAGTCTAGCTGGTCCCCCCCCCCCCCTGAGGGATGGGTGTGACAGGGTGTCTGAACGTCCCTTTCTTCCCTCCCGTCCCCTCTGTGGGAGTCTCGGCCGCTGCCAGGGAAAGTGGCCATGCTGCTCAGCTGGGAGGAAGGCCAGAGCACCGAGATGACTTACTGCCAAGTCTTGCCTTGCCTTGCCTTCCCTCTATCTCTCTCTCCCCCGTCCTCTCAACCCCTCCTCCCCATCCCTCTCTTCCTTCTCCATCCCCCTCTCTCCATCCATCTCTGGTGCCAAACCTCCATCTGTAATTAGCCGTCGCCACCCATCTCCCCCCCTCTCTCCTCCTCTCCCCCACCCCTCTCCTCCTCTCCCTCCTTAGCTGAGCACGTCTTCATGGCCAGGCCTCTGTGGTCGTATTATTAGGGTCTCTGAAATTGTCTGTGTGGGGATGATGCTGGCTCCGCAGAGCCTCATAAAAGCAGAGGATACCAGCAGGCCCTTGAAGAGCTGTGTTGGAAGCTTTTCCAGCTCAGGTGGACAAGGCACATGGCTCTCGTGCTTGGTAGGTCGCACACAATATAAAAACCCCACCCCGAAATCATACTGCACGCTTCCTGTTCCCTGCTTAGGTTGCTGCCCCTGCGATGCTTCCTGTTCCTGGGCTACCTTAGGCATCTCATTGCTTAACTGTTGCTTGTATCCTACAAGGGATTTACAGTATATACTATTCAGTTGTACTGTGGTTCGTGGAAGGGGCTAGCTGGTATATCCGTTGACAGTTGACAGTTATCTTTGGTGAGTTTCAAAATCTTCAAGGATAAAACATGCCAGGTAAAAACTCCAGCAGGATGATATATTGTTGACCTCTGGCCAGCCATACTCCAAGGATCAATTTGACTGTAAACACTGGAAATCCATATTTGCGACCAACCCCCCCCCCCTCCCCCGTACACATTTTAGAAACCCACGTGCAACTTTGCAAATGCACTGCAATTCATGCACCGGCACCTATACTTTTGATTTTCCTTCAGATTGAGGAATTCTTTAACAGCCTTATTTACAGTCTCACTACTTGAATGGCCAGGTTCTGCTACTGCATTCCAAATGCTATGCCAAATTGGCCCAAAATGTGTTTACTGAAAAGATTTGTAGTAGGCACAGCATAGAGACATCCTTGGAGAGACATATCAGCATTTCTGTGGCGTTGCTGCTTGAATGACTAGGTAGCCCTTAGCCCCAGTATCCAGGCTTGCTGTGTGTCTCTGGTGGTATGGAGAGCAAGGTAATGACGTCTAGACAAATCTATCGTTGACATTTCGTGGGTCTGTATTGCGCCCAAAAGAATACGAATGTGTATGCGTGTGGTGATGGCTGTTAGTTCCTAATGAGGGCTGTCGGGGGTGGGTTTTGTCGGCGAGGTGAAGCCAGCCCCTGTTCTCCTCTATCAAAGGTACTGTGTGTTGGATGTACACTCTGTCGTTTCATTGTGGTGCCGTAGTGGTGTTCCTACCACAACGTTTCAACTTTGATGCAGTCTTACACAAACAGTGCGCACACACACACACAGTTTCAAATTCTTATCAGCATATTTCAGCTCCTAACCTCGAACTCTGGCCAGAACTGTTGAGCCCCAGAGCATTGTCATACCACATAATGAACGATGGCTGTCGCATCTTCAGGGCCGCGGAGCTGCGAAAATGAAACACCTCCACAGAAACAGCGGAGTGGAACCCGGCCACCAGAAACCTGGATGAACGTCCAGGGTTCTTTTGTTACGCCCAAGGAGACACCAAAAAATAAGTGTCCCACTGTTTATGGCTTCTGCATATCCCCTCTAACAGCACCCCTGGTCTGAGCTGTGCCTGTGTGAGGCCCTAGTGTTGATCCAGGGTTTCCCACCACACCCGTAAACTCCAGACAGCTCCTCGCTAACTCCTCCGCGTTCACCCTGTGGCTTTGTTAAGGTCTCAGTGTTAATATTTCCCTCCGCACCCTTACAAACGCCAGCTAGCTGCTCGCTAACCCTATCCACGTTCACCCTGTGTAGACAGGAAATTACTAATTTCATCCCGCAGGAAAAGGTCTGTCTCAACTCCCCCCCCCCCCCCCCCCCCCTTGCTCACCGTGTGTGAGTACAGAGACATGGAGAAGGCTGGAGGTTGAGTGGGCAATGTCCCCCCCCCCACCCCTCCATTGTTTCCCTTTGCCAAACCCAGGGGATGGAGGAGTCTGGATGATGAAATCAGGCCTGAGACGACAGTGGTGGCCCTGACAGTCCGCAGACAAGGGGACAGCTGAGTGGGATTCCACACACACACACACACACACACACCCAGCTCTCCTTCACCCCCCACCCGCGTGTGTTGGAGAGGTGTGATGGTGCAGACCCCCCTCTGATCCATCCATACCTCTACCCTCCTATTTCTCCATCCCTTCTTCTCTCTTCCCTTCAATGTGTCTATCCCCCCCCCCCCCATCTGTCCTTCCCTCTGCCCTCCTGTTTCTTTATACCTCCATCCTTCCAACCTCCAATTTCTCAACCCCGCTATCCATCCATCCCGCTATCCATCCATCCCCCTACCCTCTTATTTCTAGATCCCTCCACCCCTCCTCCTTTTGCCCTCCGATTTCTCTTATGTCCATTCCTCTTCTCTCCGATTTATCCATCCCTCCATCTGTCCACCTTTCCTTTTTCCTCAACCCTCTATTCCCGTTACCTTTCGCTCCATTTCTCTACACCTCCATCTCCCCAATGGCACAGGATCCATCCATAGACGGTAGTATGACGGCTCATGAAGACGATGTGTGGCGGCGTGCGGAAACCCTTCACATGGTGAAAATGTGACTTTCTGGGTATTATACATATTTGGAAACTACAAACTCTCTGAATAGAGTGTTTAAATCACTCAGATATCTTTATCACAACTGAAGTTGCATCATTTTCAAGTTGACCTGTGTCAAAAAGTGATAAGGGAGGGAATTTTGCTGGCTAACATGTCCAAAAACCGTTGAAATTAACTTTTTCATTAGTAATCATATACTTTTTGTACATTACAATGAAGTTTAGGGTGTTAACTATACAAAACATCAAAATCTTTTATGGCTTACAGACAGCAATGAGCGGCCGTGACATTCGACGGGTTTCTTCAGGCCGCCACACATCTGTTCATCTAAACTTGATGTGTGACTCTGGTGGAACAGCCAGGACTCGGACACAGGAGCATTGGAAGTAGAGAAGAATGCAGACGACCTACAGATGGTTGTCCTGCTGGTCCTCTCCCTGCCGTCACGCTCCCTGACGGGACCTGGTGACGTGGGTCTTGGCAGGGCCACCTGCTCACTGGCCTGAAAGGGCGAGGGGGGGCTTCACGACGTCACGCACGGAGTCCTGTTGAGTGACGACACTCAGACACCTCAGCAGCAGGCGGCGGGGCTCTTCTGGAACGTGTGGGAGGGGCCTGGGGGGGGGGGGGGGGCGTCGTGACATGCAGGGTCACCATCCCTCTGAGTCATCGCTGGCCTCAACTCTTCACTGATCTGTGTCTCACAGGGTTGAGGTCATGAGCAGATGAATGGCTCTCCGCGCCCCTAGGCCTCGCTGGAGATGTGTGGAGGACATTTAATGGATCCACGCACAGGCTGTCGTCGGACGCCCGTGACTATAAACTACGAAACACCCTGAAGGACCCAGGTGTCTCGTTCTGAGCCTGTAGAAAATGACGTTCCTCTGGATTCTTCCTCCACGGGCTGTCACCTCGAGGAGTCTGTTTGACAGGAATTTACACATTATTTAACACACAGCTAACGTCACCCCATCACTCACCCTCTGCGCCCCAGAAGAAAATGACCCCTTCTCCACTGCGGCACCTGATTGGCTGCCTCCTCCATCAATCATCCCTGGCTGGATTAGCCTGCCATTCGGATCAATAACGAGGCTGCAGAAGGCCCCTGACCTTGGTCCCGGTCCCGGCCCTGGCCTCGGCCCAAACACAGCTTAACAGGAGCGATGGAGAGGGGAACCGCAGCCCGCTTAATAGATCAGTATTTATGGGCTCTGTGGAGTTCTTGACTTAAACCATTAACCCTCCCTCCTTCCCTCTGTGTGGTATGAAATTAGGTAAGAGCAGGCCTTTCTCCTTCCACTTCCACCCTCGACAAGCCTCTTGGGGAGGTGGAGGAGAATTCATCTCTGTGAGTTCCTGTTTCGCTTAATAAGCTTTCCTGGCTGCGTCACTCTCATAGTTGTTTGTTGGTGCCAGTGAATGACTGTGCGCTCGGTTGCGTGCATGTCACTTTAGAAGGTGCCGGAAGGCTCCAATTTGTACCGTCTAACTGTTTTGGATCATTTGCCATGGTTGCTGTTTTCTTTTGTGAGGGGATGTGTGCATGGGAAAGAAAACATGCATAAACAACAACACACAGGCTCATGTCAACACAGTGGATTATGAGGGTGTTGTTATTGCACACGTGGGACTGACCTATTAGTGCAGCGATTACGCCAGCTTGATTCAATAACCTTCCCCTCTTTGTATCGTTTTGTTTTGTCGTGGCCGGCAGTCCAGCTAGACAGCGAGTCCCTGGATCCTCCAGGCACCCGCTCAGGTGACTGAGACGTGCCACCAGGGAAAGGTGACCTGCTGGAGACGGCCCCAAACTGCCGTCTTTCGTTCACCAGGTGTGGCGTGAATGCCCGCTCCTCCTCTCTCCTGTCATCACCTGGTTTTTATCCTTCTCTCTGGCGCTTTCTCTCTTTCTTTCTGTCTCTTTCTTGCTCAGCATATGCTGAAATGCTGAATGCATTTAAATATTCAAAGTCTTGGCTCTAAAAGTCTGCGATCACATTGAACTTTTAATGGGAGAGTGGAAGACTTAGAAAGCCAAGCATTCTGGGTTCACAAGAAGCCATTTGGATCATCATTTAGTTGAGTTTATTTCGTTTATTATTACAGGGACAGTGCACATTAATCAACGTGTCAGTAAAAGTGCTGGTTTTAGCCAGCCGACTAATTTTCAACCGCAGTCCCTGGGCAGGTTATTAAAAACAGTTTATTAAAAACAGTTATGATACAAACAATCATTAAACAATGAACACACGCAGGGCACTGTAGGAGAAGCAAGACGTAGCATACAGATAGAGCAACATAGAACAAAAAGCAACAAGACAAAGTCCATGAAAGCAACAGTGTTTCCACACCTTACAAACTACAGACAACATGGAAAGCGGCAATACACAGCTCAGAATCAGAATCAGAATGGGATTTATTCGCCATGAAAGTTTGCACAGACAAGGAATTTGCTTTGGCAGGAAGGTGCATACAGTAAACATATAGGAATCTTAAATTTAAATATGTGGTCTAACTATACTAAGGATACATAAACTAGCAGTACAAAGTGGAATACAATTAAAATAAAATAGAATATACAAGCTGGGATTATGTTCCCAAATCTGATTGACCTTTAGCCATGTCTTCCTGTTTTTGGTGAAAGTGTGATAGTTAGTGCAGTTGTGTGTCTTATGGCAGTGTATTCCAGACATGGGAAGGCATCTTACAGAGAAAGTAGATTTACTACAAGCCTTAAGGGAACTATACAGTCGCCTCTCATGGCAGACCTTGTGGTTCTGCTGCCATATGTTTGGGTTTTTTGTTTGACAAAAATACTGAGTGGGAGCCAGGCCATGAAGGATCTTGAATAAAATACAAGCGTCGGTGTATTGCACAAGATTTTCCCAACTCAGGATCTCGTGCTTTCTGAGGATGTAACCGTGATGATGGCTGTTGGGCTTTCTGTCAAGCACTTTGAGAGCCTGTTTGTAGACAGACTGAACAGGTTTTAATGTTGTACAGCGAGCTTGGGCCCAACTAGTTCAGCAGTATGTTAAGTGGGGTTAAGACGATTTGAAGTACAGTTTTGCTACCTCTGTAGTTAAACAATTACATATAAATTGGAAATTAGCTAGGTTATTTGAATGACCTTTTTCACCTGCTTTTTAAAAGAGAGGTTGGAATCAAGTATGATGCCAAGGCACTTAAAATCTGATACCACCTGGAGCTTCTCCCCCGACACATACACATCTGGCTCAGTAGCATCTGTCGCCCTCTTTGTGAAGAACATGCAGGCAGTTTTTTTTCACGTTGAGATGCAAACACGAGTCACTGATCGTCAAATCATTGTGGGATAATAGGAGCCATCAGGTTCAGCTCAAACTTGTGGAGTCCATGCATGCTGTTATTAAAGCAGAAATAAATAAATAACACAGACTAAGATATTCTAAAATTAATGTAAACTTTTCCAAAGATTCAACTTTTCAATCTGTATTGTAAAACGGCCAATCTTTATTGTAAAACAGTCTGAGACCGCTAGTCAAAGACTACAGCATACCGTACAGCATGCATACTGTGTATACTGAGTGTGTGTTAATATTGTAGTAGTCCTATTAATAACAATTCCAATAAAATATACCAGCTGTTATGCTTTAAGACATATCGATTTATTAAGAGGAATGCAGCAGTTTGGCAGTGAAGCCATGCGGCTACTCAGGGAGGACTATCACTTATCTAAAGAGCCCAGAATCGTTTGCTGAATGTCAACGTATTAACTAAGGCTGTACTACAGATCCAATTCATATACTCCTTGCTTCTTTTTTTTACGGCAGTCGTTTTTTCTAGAGATGGCTTCATTCCTTTTCACTCGCTCTTTTCCTCATACCTTTTGCAAAAAGAGGATCATGTTGAGTATTGATGTCCCCTGCCCACGCCCCCTTCTCCCCCCCCCCCCCCCCCCCGCTCTCTGTCAGGTGTCTCAGTCTCCTCTTGATTAACACCAGCATCATCATTACAGCCCTTTAATTTCCCCTCACATGACTCGCTGGCGGAGGAAATGGCAGCCCCTGCCTCCGCCTCTCCTCCCTCAGCACCATCCTGCCAGACAATATCTTGGAATTGCCTCCAGTGCTTCTGCAGACCTGGGGGACCTTCCTCATCTGGTCTCCTCATGAGGTGGGGGAATTGGGGAGTCGCGCTTCAATAATGAAACAAATGGATTTTAAGGGATGAGGGAGAAGCGCGCGTGCGATGCGCAGGCATGCAGACGTGAGCGTTGGTTAACACCTGAGACGTCCGTCTTGTCTGCGCTCCGAGGCCCCCGCCGTCAGAGCGGGAACTCCCGACCGTGTCGTCGCGGATACGGAGCGGAGGATTTGTCTTTGGGGACAGTACTAATCTACTGTGGACTATGCAGGGAAAGTTAGGCTGATACTTCAATTGGTAGCATGAGCACATACGTGCAATTACTCTCTAGGGAGGAGGTTCTTTTTAGGTTCACTAGCGCTAGCAAAGTGCAGTGTGTGTGTGTTAGGATGTGGACTTTCGACTGCAGTGTGTGGCGTGTACTTTGTAGGTCTGGGTGAAGCTAGCCAAACTTTGTGGCGTGCGTGCGTGCGTGTGTGTGTGTGGTTGTGCCCTCTCGGAAGAGCCGAGCAGGAAGTGCTTGGCCAGCACCTGTCAGTCTCCCAGATGGACCTGCTGAGTTTGGGCTGCAGGATTTCCTCCAAACCTCCAGAAGCTCGGCTGGGCTCAAGGCTTAATACCAGAATATCACATCATTGATTTACTTTGTGGGCTTAGGTGATCTGTCAGATAGTGCTGTGCTTAGGATATACAGTAGGCTTCGATAAGCCACTGCAGTTTAAAATTGGAATACGTTTTAACGGTGTGTGTGCATGCGTGCGTGCTACTTGTGGTTTGAAGTGTGAACACAAGAAATGGATAGACAATCAATCCTCCTGTCGCGTGCAATCTGAGTGAAGAAACTCGTCCCTTTTCAAGTCCACCTCTCCAACAGCCCTGGCCCCTCCCCCACTCTCCCTACCCCCCCACCTCCACATCACCCTCATGTAACAGGCTGGTAACAGGCTGGCGTTGGCCTGCGCTGCTCCAGGGCGAGCCTGACGCATCCGACGCGCTGCATAACTGAAACAGCATTGTTTCTGTTGCATCACGTGACCCGCCCATGCAAGGAAGTGGTCATGGATGAGGTGGAGGCTCGCCAACGTAAATATCACCAGGACGTGTTCACAGCCCAACCCTGCCTCTGACTGGACTGATCCACACTGGCCCTGCAGACGGCAGGCACACTGTTTGTTCATTGATAGGAAGGAACACACACTTACTGTGTGTGTGCGTGTGTGCAAAGAAACTTTGGGCGGCGTGTGTAGCGGTGCACTGTGTCTCAATTAATGGATCCATTTAATCGGAAACAAACTCTCTAAACACACACTCGGCTGTGTGGCTCAGCAAAGGTTAGATGAAGAGCTGGTGTGTGTGTGTGTGTGGTGTTGGCGGTGCGTGTTGACAGATGCCTTCGCCACGGTCCCCCCCCCCCCCAGCTCTCCCGTAAAGCTTCAATTTAGCTCAGGTGCTGAACCCTCCGAAAACAGCCGCGCTCCTAAGGGACGGGAGTGCAGTAGAGGCGGAGAGGAGGGGGAGGTGGGGGCTGGGGAAACAAGACAGGTAGCTGATCGCGAGAAGGACTTCGAGGAGAGCCGGAGCGAGGCGTGAAGTCGGTGAGTCAACGAGACCGGTCGGGGGACCAGGGAAGTGAACGAGGCAGAGGCAGAGGAGAGGGGGGGAGAGGGAGAGAGGTTCAGAGGAGAGCAGGCACACACTTCCAGTGCTCCCCTCCTGGTGAATGGATTGCGGCGTGCTGGCGACAGGGACGCTGTTTGATTGATTGGAGAGAGAGAGAGAGAGAACTAGCGAGCGCGTGGTTGGAGTGTGTCAGTCGGCAGGGGGTCTAAGGCGGCGAGGGAGCTGCAATTATCCTCCCCACTCCACCCCCCTCTTCTGCCTCCTCCACCCACCAGACTTGCTGAGGACTCTTGGAAAGGAGGAAGAGGAGAGAGAGCAGCGAGTCATTGAAGAGCTTTGTGTCATCGCTCCAACTTGCGCCATGTCTATGCTAATAGCCACGCACCACATGAACACCACCTCCAAAATGGTAAGGGCTTTAATGTTGTTTTAGTTTTTGCAGTTTTGTCTTTCCATAGACACACTGATCCTGTAATACATCCTTTGATTGTGATTATCCGTGTCACGTCATCTCTCTGTGATGACTGGATGTTGACCCGATGTGTTTGCCTTGCATGGCCTTAGGTTTTGTGATTAGGACTGATTGAAACCATCTCTGTGTCCGCGCTGCCCAGTCATGTGAGCTGGTGCGCGGGGGCACCTGAGGGGAGCGTGGCCGCGGGGGCGAGGCCGGCCACCCGAGCGTGACGGAGCGGCGTGTTGTGTGGTGTTTGTTAACAAGGAAGGGGCGGTTTGTTGATGGGCTGGGGGGGGGGGGGGGGGGGGAAACCTGCACAAAGCTCTCCTCGTCCCTTCTTTACCTCACTCTCGCTTTATTGCTTTTTTTCAATGTCCCTCCTCTCTCCCTCTCCCTCTCTTTCTCTCTTTCTCTCTTTCTCTCTCTCTCTCTCTGTCTCTCTGTCTCTCTGTCTCTCTCTCTTTCTCTCTCTCTCTCTCTCTCTCTTTCTGTCTTTCTCTTTCTCTCTCTCTCTCTCTTTCTTTCTCTCTCTCTTCTCTCTCTCTCTCTCTCTCTCTCTCTCTCTCTCTCTCTCTCTCTCTCCCCCCCCCCGCCAGCCAGCCTCTTCCTCCTCTTCATGTGTTCATTTTAAACCCCACTGGTTTTTTCGTTTTGTCTGCTCCCCAGTGCCCAGTCAGCAAACCGTGCTTTTTGATCAATATTCAAATCCCTGATTGACTAGTTTAAAATGACACGGGCAGTGGGAGCGTTTCAGTTTCTCGCTCCGGTGGGCTTTTTCTCAAGCTGGCTCTGACCTTTCGCTAAATACGTTAGCTGAGTTCTCCACGGTGCCCTTTCAATCTTTGGCTCTACTTCAGGATAACCCTTTATTTTTAAAGTGAACATTTGGTTGGCAAACACACACTGTACAATGGTCGTACCTATAGAGGGATACAGAGATTGTGATAATGTAGTGATCATATAGTGATGGTAGTTCAGTAGTCATATCAGTTATATAGTGGTTGGAGAGTGGTTATCTAGTGGTCATGATCTCATTATGTGGGCATCATGTTCGTGCTGAACTGAAGTCTCTAACAGGAAGTGGCTAAGGGCTCACTAACAGGTGTGACCCTCCATAGTCCAGTGAAGTTATCCACATTCTGGCTTTAATAACCAAACACACCGACAAACACACACACTCCAACCTCGGGAGGGTTACCCAAACGCATGCTCCCAACACCTAATCAGTCTCTCTGTCTCTGTCTCTCTCTGTCTCTCTGTTGTAGATTAGACTCCTGCAGTAGAGGTGAACTGTACATTGCATTCATACATCTGATTCTCGTGGAAGCCTAATAGAACTTGTTCAGCACAGTTTTGCTCATAAGTCAAAGCCTGTCCTGTGTCCAAAAGGAGATTAATATTGTGGGAATGAAATCTGAAAACCCAAGATTCAGTATTGATTCTTTCCCGGATTGTGAAATGACAGATAGTTGAAAATGTACCACATAGCAAAGGCTAAGATGTGAATAACTGATTTTCTCTGAAGACATTTTCCTCCAGAACTGATTTTCCGTGGCCTTTAAGTCACAATTCTCCTCGAATAAATCAATGAGGACGTTAAGCCTGTTGCTTTTTGTTGTCACTCAGGTGGCCTTCTTAGTCCTGCCCTGAATACCAAATTAAATAGCTGAGATGAGAAAATGACAAATGTGAAATTGAATATATTGATTCTCTTCAAAGTGAAGTTTTAGATAAAGTTTTTTTTTCGTGGGCCAATTGAATCAGCCTTCACTGGTGTAAAAAAAATAAAAATAAAAAAAAATAAAAAAAACTGCTACCACATGAAAATGAAAAATCATCAATTTGAGTTTCAATTAGAATTCTTAGTTTTAGGACGTAATTACAAAGTTTAAGTGCTAGCAAGGTTTTTTTTCTTTGGAAAAAATGTGTGTCTGTGTGTGTGTGTGTGTGTGCGCGCATGTAAGAGAACAAAATAAAGACATTAGAGTGTGCGTAAAGCAAGAACACAATCACAAAAACCTGCAAAGACAAGGTATTCGACAAGGTATTCACCAGTGTATCATTCATTCCAACGGTGTCCTTGGTTTGCCTTTGATGTGCCCACCTCCCCCCCATCATCCCGCAGCCCCCCCCCCCCCCTCCCAGCAGCCACAGCACCTCCTTCAGTCTCAGTCTGAGGACATCCGCAGGTACAAATAAACCAGCTGCATCGGGGTGACGTCCCTCCGAGCCAAACGAGGAAGACAAAGTAATAAACCAAGAAGCAGCCGCCTCATCCCCCAGTCTCACAGGGCCCCTCGTTGATCCAGGCTGCAGCCCCATACCCCCTCCACCCCTCAGCACCCGCCCCCCCACCACACTGCAAACACAGGAGCCCCCCAAATATGCCTCTGCCACTCTCCGACAAGCTTCCCCCCACCCACCCACCCACCCACCCAATGCAGCAACGCTATATTCGTTTTCAAGAATTTACTACAGAAGTACCTAGCAGCATGTTCTTGGCTTGCTGAATATTGTGCGTGCACCAGGCTCAGCCTGATGGGAGCTTGCGTCCTGCAGTGCTGCGCAGTGCGCACCTTGTACGGCGTCTTCGAGCCTCCACAGCTGCCTCCACGTGGCCTCGGAGAAGTACGCCTGCTTAACTGCTAAAGTAACGCCCCGCGTTTGACTGGATCCCATAAGCTCTTGATCGCTTCATCACAAATATCGGAACGTTAAGTTAGTCACGTGACAGCTGCGTACGGGCTTGAAGTCCAGGGGAAGTGTGCGTGCGTGTCTCGTTTGATAGATATTACTCTGTACAGGGCATTTTATTATTTTGTCAAATAATCACCTCCACGCACTAACCCTGTCCACCTCAGTCATGTCATTATTTTAAAGCTGGTGCAGAAAATATGCGATTTTAGCCAACAGAGAAACAAGACGAGACTAAAGGATTTTATTTGTTCCTCCGCCCATTATGTATTTTGCAGATCAGCTCTATGTACGTCCCTAATGCCCCCACAACAAGTTGATTGTTCTCTTCACACACACCGCCGTCTGCTGTATGCCTGCACACACACTTCCTCTCTGTCTCCAATTCCTCCCCCCCCCGCCCCCCCCCCCCCACCACCACCACCACCACCACCCAATTTCCCCCTCCCCCCTGCCCCTGTGCTTCCTGCCCTGCCAATTTCCCAGGGACTTTATCTCGGTCATTTCAAATAGGATTGAGACTCAATTTGCCTCGCTTCATGTCAGTGTGTCGCAATTCCACAGTTGATTTAGATACATCATAAAACTGCAGAGTGGCCAAAAAATGGCGTGTGTTGTAACTCTTTTCCAAGTTTGTCAGTTATAAGATTTAGCTTTCCATGTGACGAGTGTGTTTTGTCACGAGAAATTGGAGCGACGGAGGTCTCGTTCACGAGGCTTGATTGGTGGAAGGCGAACGGAGGTTGTGTGGCAACCAATGACAGGACCTATTAATTTCACCGTTTGGTTTTTAGCCCAACACCGTCAAGCTCCAACACCTTCAATCTCCTCCTGTCAATCAGCCCTGGCTTTGCTGGTGGCCACACACACACACACACACACACACACAGGCACACACACACAGGCACACACACACAAGCAAACAGCAATGTCCTCAGCCTGAACAGCTAAACGGATATGGAGGGTGCAACCACCCAGACATTTCCTCCACCCCCCCTGTGTCCAGGCTGCTTCCTGGAGCGCCCCGCACACAGCTCCAGCCCAGCCGGAGGGTCTGCAGGTGCCGATCCCCTTTCTCTGTCGTAAAGCAGAGAGGTACAGCAGTCCCACATATCTCAGGTAATGGCTGTATTGATCTTCACAATCCGAAGCCGAGACGTGTAAGGGTTGAAGTGTGTGTGACAGAATTCTGTGTGAGAGATGAGCCATGGAGAGCAATGTGACACAAGAGTATAAATGAATGCGCCCTCCTCCTCCCCCCCCCCCACCCCCATCTGTCTCCCTGTATCTTTCTCTCTATCTTTCTCTGTACCCCTCTTTCTCTCCCTTTCCATCTGTCTCCCTTTTTCTCTCCCTCTGTCTCCCTCGCTCCCTCTTTTTTTCCCTCTGCATCTTTCTCCGTCTCACTCTTTCTCTGTGCCCTGGTCCAAAATGGTTTGGATTTCTTTTGCCTGACAAGGTCAAAACTGCTGGAGGAAATATGACTTCAGCCAACTCCTCAACTCCCCTTTAAGATCCTGCCACGGGGCTGTTGACGTACCAACATATATTTTTTTATCAGGCTGTTTTAGGGGTTGAATAATCCTCAGGCAGTTCCTAGTTATCGCTTCCTATCACTGCGGATATTAACTCTAACAATACAGGGACAGCCCGAACGACAGTCCCTACTATCCTGCGGATGGAGGGAACAAGTACACGCTGCTGTGTCAGGAAGCTGCGTCTTTCATCGTGGGAATATTGAAGATGTGTTTTCTGGTTGGGCCGCACTGGGACGGGCTGGTTTGGAAATGAACGATGAGCCGTCCCTTTCCTCAGCGTGTTTTCAAATTCACCACGATGACCCCACTGATTGAGAATACCTGTTGAAACTAATGAGGTGACGTATGAAAGCGGATATTGAGCCAAATGCTAAATGTGCCGAAACACATTAAGACGCCGTAATTCATCCACTAGATGCCAGTGTTGATTCATTTTGGGCCGATTGGGTTTGTGTTGTCTACACCCAGCAGTAATGAAGATTTGTGACTTGTACGTGCTTGTTCAGGCTACGGACCACGACTTACACTGGCTCTAATAATCACATATGTTTGTCCTCCACTCGCTGCACCGGCAGAACAACTGCCATCAATACTCTTTAGTGGAGATGAATGCTCCCAGGAAGCAAACCTGAGAAGGTTGTTCTTCACCTCATATTGCCTTTTAACTGGCTGGTAACTTAAGATACGTCTGGGTGTAAACCATAACGCCGTGTAGAACAACGACAGCGACCATGACTCAGGTAGCCCATAGCCATGGTGACAGAAAGACTGGCTCTTCAGGTGAAGTGCTACTGTAGGTAATGAATACCACAGTAGCGGCAAGCCAACCCGTACGGTACCGAACACAATACAGATACTACAGCTCCAAACAAACCTCCACCTCCGCTCCTCTCCTCATCCTCCCGGTTTGTCCTCTACCTCGGGAGGCTAGAGTAGCACAGTGGTGTTGACATGCCTCCAGGGCAAGGCCGAAGCAGGCCAGCCTCTTTCCCCTTTTCCCTGCCTAACAAGAGCCCTGGCTGGGGTGGCAGGGAGGATGCTGGGCTCTGGGGCTGGTCTCCCCCCCCCCCCCCCCCGTGTGAAGAGGAGAGACATTCACCCTTATCTTCCTCCCCAGAGGGGAACTGCTCAGATGGAATCACTTTCCTTCCACGGGTCTATCGCCTGTGTGTGTGTGTGTGTGTGTGTGTGACACAGTTAAAAACAGAGAGAGGGAAGGGAGAGAGAGGGAAGGGAGAGAGAGGGAAGGGAGAGAGAGGGAAGGGAGAGAGAGGGAAGGGAGAGAGAGGGAAGGGAGAGAGAGGGAAGGTGTACCTACCATCAAAGTTTCTCAGGCATCCTTTGAACCGTCTTGGGGTGAATCTGAACTTTAGTAATGCAGTCTCCGCAGGTATGTTGTGGGGTGTACTCTTACATTTACGAGGTGTCTTCACAATAAGCAAGTCCCATAGCCCATAGCACCTGTCTCCCTCCTGCTCCCAGAACTCCTGTTCCTGCAGAGTTACGACTGTACCAGCCTCCAGATTATTCTACTCTCCCTGGAACTGGATAGTACAAAAACGCCTCTGTACTGTGCAAAATGATTTAGAGAGTACAAAGGGATTTTCTCTATATCCAATTACTCTTGGAGGCAAGGCAAGACTAAACCAGCTTACAAACTCATTTTTGTTGGAATGGGAAGCTTTTGTGCTATGGTATTTGTTGTGGTGTATGTGGCATGTCACACACATTGTTTCTATCTTTTTTTTATTTTATTTTTTATTCTAAATCCCTTTAGTATTAGACTTTGCTCCTTTTGTATAGTTAGACCACATATTTAAGTTTCAAGATTCCTATATGTTTAATATATGCACCTTCCTGCCAAAGTAAATTCCTTGTTTGTGCAAACATTCATGGCGAATAAAATCCCTTCTGATTCTGATGGAATACCTTTTCAGGCACTGAACACATAATTCACGACTGCCAGTATGGTAGTCTTTAATTCAATTAGCCTAGTATTGTTGAGTGTGATGTTACTGTGATGGTATATTACGCACAGCTCCATGTTGCACAGTTATTGTAATTGCCCCGTCTGCCTCCCCATTTTATACCCCTATAACTCGATTTAATCGTTTTTAAATAATTAGTTCTCGACAAGAACACGAAGTAATAGAACGGTATAAATGTCCTATAAATGTTAATATACATGTCCTTCGTTGTAATTCGAAAACCGTGATGCCACGTGGTGGCACTGTTGCACTGTGATACTTTCAGGCTGAAACTAGATGGTGGAATGAGAAAGTAGTATAGATCAAATACAAATAAAATGATTATTAAGTTTTTGGCTGCGTACTATTTTATTGGTTATTTGGTTCGTTCTGCATTTTGTTATTTAGATGTGTGCGACGTGTGCGAAGGAATTTCAATTCCGTTATTTCGTGAAAAATGCGTGGATTAGTCTTTGAACAATTTTGCAATCAGCGGTCACTTTATGCGAAGAGGTGCAGCGCGAGGTGTAAAGGGAGATGTCTCGCTCTCTTTCAGATTCGGAAAAATATTGCTCTATGTCCTGTTCACGATAAACATCTTCGGAGTATCCATTTTGTATCAAGTTTGAGAGGTGAAGAAACATTCGTGCAATATCGAATGGACGAAAGGATCCGTACTTTTCAACGGTCTGAAGGATGAAAGTACGTGCTGTGAATTTAGAAAGACGTGGACTGCTGTCTCGTTCCCCTTGGACCCTCCGCCTTTCTGCACGGTGCTCATACTAACTGAAGAGGGACACTTTATAACGGACCTTCTCAAATATATCTATATTCCTTTCAATCAAAAATAGCTCATGGTGTCACTTTTTCACATCAAATTATTGGACTCTGTCATTAAACTCCCGTGATCTAAGTCATTAAAAGTATTCACCCGTCCTGTAGGTATCGAAATATATTCACTTTAGTGGCATACGTGGTGCTTTTTGATAAATACTTATGGCTTCGTTGTATCAGAGGTTCTCGGGAAAGATCAACACGAACACCACTTTCCCCAACCCTCCCGAGGCAAGCCGCCTCCTCGTCGGGCAAAACGCCGAGGATGAGTGTGTGGTGAAGACCCCCCGGCCCGGGCAAGAAGACTTGCGAGCCCGTTTCCAGTACCAGTACAGGACCCAGTGCGAGGACGAGGATGTAAGAAAACCAGAGTTTACTCCTCCATTCCCCCCTCTTGTCTCTCCCGCGCAGAGTTAAAACCATGTAAATAATCAGTTGAAAACTCAAGTAGCCTATTTGCGCAGGAAAAATCATTTTAAGTCTAACTTGTATATTGCCGTGTCAAATGTTGACAACATTGTCGTGCTGATTTCACAAAAACAAAGTGGACATACATGCTTCACGGTACAGTCAGTCAACGGTGTCAGATCTAACAGTTTCTTTGTGTCAATATTCCATTTCCGTTTATATGAGTAAGATCCTATTGGTAAACACGTGGTGATGTAGTGTAGATTGCCTCCCTTGTCACAGGTTGTTGAAGCCCATGTATTAAACAGAACAGATGGCTTGGAATTGCAGTCTAGCGGCTGGCGGTGTTATTTTTGGTATTTGTACCATAGGGATTTACGCTGAATTTGCAATACGCCGCGTGACATTATTTTAGTAGCTGGCTTACATGATTTTTTAATTGCAGAAATACTATGACAATGTGATAGTGGGCTATCCAGTACTTCATAGTGCTGTCCATGGTGCTGAAAGTGTTCTAACATGCACGAGTTCTGTCAATTGTCATGTTTAGCCAGACCCATAAAATACTGGCGATATAGCCATGTGTTCATTGCAACCTGTCCAATCCAACCTTGTTCGTGTAATATGTTATTATATGTTATTTGAAAATGGTCTTTCTTGAAATAACAGGCATTATTTTAACCAGCACATTCCACAATTCACTTAGAAGGGGTGGTATGCAGTAAAACATTGGTTGAGGTCTGCATGAATCTTACATGAGATTGACTTATTGACCGGTGGTCCTCTTCTTGTGTTTGTTGACTCGGGAGGCCTCCCAACATGATCTGAAGTCAATATGCTCACTGGGGGATGGTGTCTGTCCTCCAAGCTTCTCCACATCTCCAAGACCCACACTGACTCGGGGGATTTTGCTATGGGGTTCAAAGCTGTTTTGGACACTTTACATGCAGAACACAATCCGCAGGTCCTGCTGTGGGCTTTGATGTGTAAACACCCCGAACTGGGGATCTACGGTCAGTTTCATGTCAATATTATCCACTAGTTTTTACGGCAAGTGTTGCCTGTCTTTGCCGTTGACCTTTACCTCCAGCGTGTTTCTCCTTCTCTCACACCGTAGGGGGCCTATCCCTGGGCAGGGCTGCAGTCATGTGACCTGCTGTAGATGAATTCCCCAGGTGCAGGTGCCATTTAGATCAAACCTCGCCAGCGAGGACTGATCCCTTCGAGGATCAGTCCTCTGAAAGAGCTATCGACTCCCTGCCTTCAGAGCCGTCACACAGCTGGCCCTCTCATCTGCACTCATCCCTCGCTCATCTCCTTTCTCTTCTCTCCTCTCTCCTCACCTCTCTTCACTCCCCCCCCCCCTTACGTGTGTTTCCTTCTTTCTTTACCTCGACATTTCCACTCCTTCCTCCTCCTCTCCTCATCCCCTTCATCCTCTCCCTGTCTTCATCCCTTGTTGCCTCTCTGTTTTTCCTCTCCTTTTTTCCTCCTCTTCCCTTTCCCTCTCTCTGCCGCGTCATGTTAGCAGCGTAGGGCCACCATGCAAACGCTAAGACTCCTTAGCCTGGTCACGGTGAATGTGGCCCGCGACCTGCACTGAGGCCTCTCCAACATTATTAGGAAAACTATTGATTTATAGCACCCGCTGCGGAGAGTTTATGCAGAGGAATTAATCCCCCCCCCCCTTTGAAAAAAGTCCATGAATTTAAAACGATTAATTAGGATTGTATTCAGCCTTGGATTATCCTCTGTTGTGGAAGAAAATCCTGTTTTGTCAATAGATAATTTAGTTTTCACATTTCCAATCGGCTCAGAAGCACTCTGTGGGTCAGCAGAAAAGCTTGTTAGAATGCAATCAGCAACCAAGTCACCTTTTGTACCGTCTTATTGTCAGGGATTCATTTATTGTTTTTTTTTTTACTGCGAGGGTTTTGCAGTTGGACTTGATGTCGCCCACATGCTTCATCTTCTGCACGTGTCCACATCATAAACACTAGATATCAAAAATTCATGCTGTGCCGCTTTGCCGGCTTTCACCCACATCAACTGGAGAAGCAAACTTTACACTTGAGGACGCACGTCGAAGCTGGACTAGTTCAATCAGTGTGCGTGGAATCACCAAGAGGGACGGGAGAGTAAGTGAGAAAGAATCATTTCTGACAGACAGGAGGGCCTCCCCAAAGCCAGGTTTGTACCATATCTCCACCACAGGCTCCGTTACCGGGTAAACATCTCTGTTTGGACGCTCGCTGCCAGTCCCGAGCAGGGTGGAGATAATGGGGCTCAGGGGACGGTTTCCTCGCCGCTCTGGAGGTGCTGCGTACGAGCTTCCAGCCCTATCTGGAGCTTTCACACACCGCGGTGTGCAGCGAGTTGGGGTGTTTTCCTCAATCCAATTATCCTGATATATTTGACTGGTTTGCACATACGTCGGACACACACGCACCGACACGGGTGTGAAGACACACACACACAAACAAAGGGAGATGTTTCGCTTTCTTGGGGATTATCAACCGCCAAGGCCTTCCAAGTTAAAACCTGAGCTGAAAGTTAAGCGGATCCAAGTTTTACGATAAGCCAAATGAATATAAATAATAGCAAAACGAGGCTGGAAATAAACCTTGCGGTGTGTCTTCAAATCGTACTTTCACTGAGGCAAACATTTGGAGTTTATACATTATCTCAGGAACCATACTCTGAGACGATATTGGGCTGATCTAGCATTATGCAGAAAGCAAATTGCCGCAACATTTGGAGCCCATTTGTCCTTCTCTTTTCATGATCTGTTTGTTGTGTTAGGCAATCTACATTACATCAGAGCTACTAGCCTTGTCTCTGCTCTCTCTAATGGACTGATCAGTCATCTCTCCCTAGATTCACGATTTCAAGGACTGTTGTATGTCATGGTGGTCAGATTAGGATACGTCTGCACTGTTTCCCAGAATCGTTTCCATGCCTAGTAGAATGCACCGAAACCACCCCCAAACCGCCAAGTCTTATGACATGTTGCCAGAACATTCCAATAACGACAATCATATCGATCGAAAAAGACATTCAATTTGAATTATTTTTCTCTGTGGCACCTGCGTAAAAAAGAACAGAAAAGTGTACGCTACGTCTGCCACAGCAGCAGGAGTGCTGACGCTGCAGGGACGCTGCGCTTTGGCACATCCTGTTGACTTCCCCAGACGGACGGGGTCATCTTGCAGTGCACAGGACTCTACACTGGCCCTGAAGCTGCTAAAGCATCTGCGTAGGGAGGGAAACCCACTGGTGCAGTGTGTGTGTGCGCGTGCACAACAAGTGAGAGTGTGTGTGTGTGTGTGTGAGGTACAGGCTCGGCTCCAGAATGAATCAGATTGGGGGGCATTTGGTTTCCACAAGGGGGCATTTTGTTTCTCTTTTAGAAAACGTAGTGGCAAAATAATGGAGGGGGTTAGGGGCACCGCAATCCATTTGGCGATGCCCCGCTTTGGAGCCGACCCTGGTGAGGGAATGTGCGCGCAAGAGTGAGGTTGTATGTGTTAGGATGTGTGCGCAAGAGTGAGGTTGTATGTGTTAGGATGTGTGCGCAAGAGTGAGTGTATGCGTACAAATGTGTAAGGGAGTGTGTGTGTGTTACAAAAGCCTTCCAAAGTCTCCACGGAAACAGCGACTGAATGCACAGCCGGCATTGGGACGTACTGTGTCCTCTGCCTGTTAGCCTGGCGCTGGGGGACAGCTGACATGGCAGAGAGGGCTTCCAACCAGAAAGCAACAGCTGTAATTGTTTTCGCCTGTTGCTGTTACTCCACCCCAGCTGAAAACTCCCCAGGATAACAGACACCCAGCCGTAACAGAAATACTTGGCTCGGTCATGCACAATGAGGGGATTATATTACACACTTTGTGAAACGAGCAGGGCATGCAGTGATGTTTGGAATTGTGTTCAGAGGAAAGACGGCACACTCCAGAGCAGGGCTCAGGTCTGCTATTCCAGTCAGGTGAAAATGTCTTGTCAGTACTACCAGTTCTGTCCTCTGGTCCCGATAACAAATGCTGTACGTTCATTTGCTACATTTTTCATGTAAAATGCCCGCCTGACCTCCTTACAGGAGAAGCGAATCCTCCTCTTAAGAATTAATAAGTTCTGTGGGGTTCAAACTACAGTCGAGGTATGCTTTATCTTCAGCACACGTTCCCACACCCAATAAGGTGCACATGAAAACCATGACTTATGGTTATGCTATGCAGTTTGAGTGTATTTATAGACCAATCACTGTGGCCGTCTAGGAGCCATATATGGCTCAATGCGCCCGTTTTGGGAGGTGGTTTTGATGTAGCAGTGTGTGAGCTCCTCTGTGTGTGTGTGTATAATGGATACACTGTGAAAGGGTTTGGAGCCATCCGGGATGTATGAACACTGTTAGAAGTACTGGACATAGTAATGAGAGAACTGCTAGTACTCTACAGAGTAATGAGAGAACTGCTATTACTTTAGTTTCCTCCTCTCCTCTCTACCTTTTCTCCTCTCTTCCTCTTCTCCTCTCCTCTCTACCTCCTCTCTTCCTCTTCTCCTCTCCTCTCTACCTCCTCTCTTCCTCTTCTCCTCTCCTCTCTACCTCCTCTCTTCCTCTTCTCCTCTCCTCTCTACCTCCTCTCTTCCTCTTCTCCTCTCCTCTCTACCTCCTCTCTACCTATTCTCACCTCTCCTCTCCTCTCTACCTATTCTCACCTCTCCTCTCTTCCTCTCCCTCCTCTCTTCTTCTCCCTCGCCTCTCCTTTCCTCTTCTCGCCCTCTCTGGGCCTGCTTCGGTGTTACCATGGTTTCAGAGGCAGTGAGGCAGGAGGCTGCAGTACATCCTGCGTGTGTGTGTCTTGTAGTGTAGCTGGAGCCTCTCAAGGACACAGAGAGCTTGGTACTCATTAAGGTGACGGGGGGAGCTGTTTGATATAGGGGCAGCCCCCCCTCCCCCAAGGCAAGTTCTCCATATTAGGGTGCCTGCTCAGCCTCCATGGCTGACGTCTGCTGCCTCGTACTGTAGTTTGTAATGTCATTCTGCTTTCTCCTCTCCCGGGCGCTTGTCTGGCAGCTCGCTGACGATAACAGATGGCAGGCATTAATAACTTCATCTTTGCGTAAAATGAATTCATATCCGTCCTGTTCACGAGCCATTTCCACCAGGGAGGAGGAGGAGGAAGAGGAAGAGGAGGATGACTTGAGGAGATGTGGAAATGAGAGGCATTTCCTCCAGGCTTTGAGGCCAGCTCTCGCATTGGACTATCCACACACCCCATCCATCTATCTGCCGCACGCACACACACACGCACGCACACACACATACACACACACACACACACACAAGGGTGGACCCTAAGTGCTGCGCTGAGCTCCACTTTAACGGGTCAGCAGATTGGAGTGCGGTTTTAGTCATTATTTATGACCCACGCCGAGTTTGGGAAGCGACGCTACGGGTGTCTGGGACTCCTGCATCTGACATGCGTGGAGTTGGACCGTGCTAGACATCACAAACGGGCGGAGTGGGAAGAAAGCTTCCATGTTCTTGAGTTGTTTCTCACCTCTTGGTGCCATCAGACTTGAGGTTGTCCTTAAATCAAGCCCTCGTCTGTCCCAGGAGCCTGCCCACAACATGAGGGCCCCGCAGTCTCTTTGTCGGCTCTATATTTAGGCAGTTTGACCTGTGTTGTGTTGTAGGCGGTGTGTAGACGTGTGGTTGCACGCCTGGCTTGTGTAGCAGTGGATGCAGCAATATCTTTGATCTGTTAAAGATTGAAGACTCTTCCCTGCTTCTTCTCTGATACAAACCTGGCCTGTGATGTTTTCTCCGTCCTGAGGAGATCTGAGTGCAGCGTCTTGTGTTTTGAATGCTGAGGTTGAAGGGGAGGATGATCAATGCTTTTGCCTGTCTGAGAGGCATGAGGGCTGCAGAGACAGAATAACTCTCTGTCGTTGTATTGAAAAATATATATAAATACTTCTATGTTTGTCTAGCTCGAGTGGTTCTGGAGTATGTCGCTAACTGTTGTTTTTCCTCAGTGGCCATGGCCACAGCTGTAGTACTGTAGTCCTGCCACTAGAGGCTGTCCTGTGCCTGTCACAGAGCAGGCTTCGTTATTTTCCAGACACCGGCAGTGGAAACACAACCAGGCACTGGGTGGAGCAGTCCTCAGGGACCGAGACCAGACAGACCCTGGCTGCAGAGAGAGAAAGAGAGGGGGGGAGAGAGAGGGGGGAGAGAGAGGAAGGGAGGGAGTGAGAGACAGATGGGGAGGGAGAGGAGGAGATTAGGGGGGGTGTAAACGGAGGGCGTGTTGAGGTCAGTCTCAGGGACTGCGTGATCGGAGTCTTGCGGTGGATCCGACAGGTGCAAGTCATGATGGACGACTCCAGACCCCTCTTCCCTCCCCTGAGGTACAGACATGACCCCCCACCAGACCCCACATTCTCCAGCCCCCCCCCAGGCCTGATGAGCTCACAGCGGCTACGAGGGAGCGTTCTTCCAGTGGAGCACGCCTGGCAGAAGTTGCAAACCACAGGGAGGTGAAGGGTTGCATCCAGGTACCCAATAACAGTCTAGCTATAGGTTCAGAACTATGTCTGAATCTATATCGTTGACTGCGGGACACATTTATGTAAATAAGAGGGGAACGTTAAATTCGAGTGTGTAAAAAAAAAAAAAAAAAACACAGTAGAAGTCCTTGCAGACTAGTTGCAGTCGCTACAGAGCTGTGACTACAGAGGGCAGAGTTGTCTGCCTAGCTGCTGAACAAACAGGTACCGAACAGTCGCGTCAAAGCGTCTAAACCTCATGAGGAGGAAAGTAAGATCAAAGCTGCAATGTACACTTTTCCGACTCCTAAACGGCGTGGTGACTCATGATGGTCTGAGGCTGCCACCAGTGTCGGAGGCAGGTATGTCTGGAGGGGCTGTGGAGCTGCGACAGCGGCGGACAGCCCGGCCCCGCCCCCTGTCATCTCATGAGCCCTCGCTCCAAACCTCGCTGGCAGCTTCAGGACCCTATACGACGACCTGTCGGTAGATATGCTTTGCGGTAAGACGAGCCGTTCATCTTGACGCACGTTTTGGAAAACAAACCACACAGACTGAAGATGATACAAATACCCAAGGTTCTTATATCGCAAAAACTCAGAACTACAAGAAGAAAAATAAATGACTTTGCTTCATCTCATCTGTTCAACACAGCTGTGACTCGTTCTTCTGAGTGATGAACTGCTGGAACAAAGCTTGTTTTAGACCTCTTAATACTGGAGTACCTCTCTGCAGTACCAGCCCTGCCAGGTAGTGTGGTGTGCTAGTCTCTGCACTACCAGCCCTGCTAGGTAGTGTGTGGTGTGCTAGTCTCTGCAGTACCAGCCCTGCTAGGTAGTGTGGTGTGCTAGTCTCTACAGTACCAGCCCTGCTAGGTAGTGTGGTGTGCTAGTCTCTACACTACCAGCCCTGCTAGGTAGTGTGGTGTGCTAGTCTCTACACTACCAGCCCTGTTAGGTAGTGTGGTGTGCTAGTCTCTACAGTACCAGCCCTGTTAGGTAGTGTGGTGTGCTAGTCTCTACAGTACCAGCCCTGCTAGGTAGTGTGGTGTGCTAGTCTCTACACTACCAGCCCTGCTAGGTAGTGTGGTGTGCTAGTCTCTACAGTACCAGCCCTGTTAGGTAGTGTGGTGTGCTAGTCTCTACAGTACCAGCCCTGTTAGGTAGTGTGGTGTGCTAGTCTCTACAGTACCAGCCCTGTTAGGTAGTGTGGTGTGCTAGTCTCTACAGTACCAGCCCTGCTAGGTAGTGTGGTGTGCTAGTCTCTACAGTACCAGCCCTGCTAGGTAGTGTGGTGTGCTAGTCTCTACACTACCAGCCCTGCTAGGTAGTGTGGTGTGCTAGTCTCTACACTACCAGCCCTGTTAGGTAGTGTGGTGTGCTAGTCTCTGCACTACAAGCCCTGCCAGGTAGTGTGGTGTGCTAGTCTCTGCAGTACCAGCCTGCTAAGTAGTGTGTGGTGTGCTAGTCTCTACAGTACCAGCCCTGTTAGGTAGTGTGGTGTGCTAGTCTCTACAGTACCAGCCCTGTTAGGTAGTGTGGTGTGCTAGTCTCTACAGTACCAGCCCTGCTAGGTAGTGTGGTGTGCTAGTCTCTGCACTACCAGCCCTGCCAGGTAGTGTGGTGTGCTAGTCTCTGCAGTACCAGCCTGCTAGGTAGTGTGGTGTGCTAGTCTCTGCAGTACCAGCCCTGCTAAGTAGTGTGTGGTGTGCTAGTCTCTGCAGTACCAGCCCTGCCAGGTAGTGTGTTGTGATAGGCTCTCAGCCGCCCAGCGCTGGCCCCAGACCCCCCCTGGGACAGTAACTATTGTAGTTGTCTGGAATCAGAATGAAGCCAGACCTGATAGACTACCAGCAGTTCCCTCCAGAGGTGGCACTGAGGCTGTGTCTATCCAGAGAGTCTGGGTGTATTGACGTTGAGACATACACACACATGCACACACACACACACACAGTGCATTCTACCTGCAGGCCATGGCCAGAGCAGTAATTGTGAGGGGTCCAAAAACCTGTCGGATCCACCTTTTGGTGTCAGCTCAGCTTGTCAGCATCGCCTGTAGTCTCTGACCTGTGGAGATCTTCCAGACACTAATTGGGTCTTCTCCTCTCTGTCTCTCCATGCAATCTCTGGTACTTTCCAGCAAGTGTATTCTCTCTTATACTTTGATGGAATACTTTGATGTATTATCTTAGTCATCTGAAGATCAGCCCCGCTCTCGGGAATACGTTTTCTGACAGATGGTAGTTTTGACATTACCGATTAGAGTGAATAAAATGCCGCCCAATGTTTCCCATGAATTAGAAATCTGTGTTTGGATTTGCGCTAATGACATTTAATGACCTCCTGTGTACATCTCAGCAGGCCCCCTCTCCACCTTCCTCTCTGAAGGAAGAATGTTTCCTCCACCCCCCCTCTCCCCCCCCCCCCCCCCAGCTCCCTCCATACCTAACCAAGAGAGAACTCTGCAATTACACACTCAAATATGCAATTAAAGTCTCCCCCTCCTCCCCTAATTTGTTTTTGCGCCAGCTTTTTTTTAAAGCCAAGCAAAAGTTGCAGATTACTTTCCCGTTTGGCCTTTAGACAGTTCCGGAAAGATGTTTGAAAGCACCACTAAGCTACAGAATAAATGTGCAAGAATTAGACATGCCAACAAATGAAAATGTTTAAAGAAAAAAAAACGACTTTGATCCAAAATGATCAAAAATCCAGCTCCTCCATTGACGGGGACAGTCATTTCAAACACTAGAGCATGCGGGCTCGGCCCACCACCTATCAGTGACGGAACAGGGTTTCTTGTTCTGGCAGAAGGACGCATCACGGCCGACTACTGACCAGTGTAGGTTTCCCCTCTCCGGTCGGTCAGGCCAGCCGTCCATCACGTGTCATCGCTCCAGGATGATATCTCGGATATGCTCTCAAACCAAAGGCGGCACTGCGGAAGACATCCACGCTCGGGCAGGTAGAATCTTGTCGACTTGCCTGCCGGACCTGTTGAACGGTTGTGAGGAGAGTCGCTGAGAGCTCGGGCCCTGGACGCCTCGCTTCCTCTCCCCGCCCTTGCTCGACCCCGCGCCTGAAAGGATGGTGTCGGCCCGCTGAAGCGGAACATTACACCAGCAGCCTTGTTTCTGAGAGGCTGGGCTCGGGTCACTGGGGTGCTGGCTGCATGATTCCCTGTGTCTTGTGAATGGAGCCTGGTTTATGTGTGCTACAAAGGGGGAGAGGATGGTGGGGGGGGGGGGGGGGGGGTAGGGGGTAGAGTATAGAGTGTCTTAGCTGGTACTGTGATTGCCAAGTAAAACTGGTTGTGAGAGGACCAGACCAGGATTCTGGAGGATTGCATATACGCATGCACGCACACACACACACACACACACACACACACACACTGAAAGAAACAACGTTGCTGCATTTGTCAACCTGTCATGGACTGTCGATGTTTGGCTCCTTCATCAGACCCTGATGAAAGAGCTGTCTTTTATTGTTCCCTTTCTCTCTGTGGCAAATGTATCTAACAGAAACGTTCACATGACCCTGGTGCTCCCCTTGTTGTTGGTCCACACTTACAGGACTTGCGTACACACACATGACTCCCACTGCACACCAGCAAACACACACACACACACAGTCCACTTTCTTGCTCTCTCTTTTCTTCTCTCGCTCCCTCTCTTCTCTACTGAATGGCCTGTGTTTTGAGTCATGCAATAGCGCATCCATCAAGACCCACTGCTCTTTATTTGTTTTGATTTAATTTAGCCATTATGGGAGCATTTCAGACCTTGGCTGCAATCCCTGCAAATGTTGTTTTTTTTTGGCGCATGAAAAATTACCTTTTGATATGAACTGAAAGGAATGGGAAGGAAAAAAACATATTTTCATCCAAGAAAATATCTTTTTGTGTGGCCCGTGAGAGCTATATGTTTTGAATAATGTTTCTGCAGAAGATGAGGTGAGGAATTGACAATAAGTGTAACGCTCACTCAAAGGTGAGCCACCGATTGCTTGTGGATATGCTCACTCGGAGAACAAAGCATGTTTCTAATTTGAGGAGGTCTATTGTTCGGTTGACCGAGTCGAATATTTATGGTTTTTAAGACACTTTCCAACCAGACTTTACCTCAGGCTAACGACAAAGTAACCATAGCCGAGAGGTCATTTTGCAGGTTGTGCAGAAAGTGTTTGTGAATTTGCTGGTGAGAATTGGATGTGACATTACTCATACCCTGCCGGCAATCCCTACCCCTAAAGCACAGAGGACTCTAGACCAAGAGCTGGAAATACAGGGCCAGCTCCAAACACACACTGGCACATCTTGACAGTCGACAGAGACGGGAGAAGGGGGATTTGTGAAAAGCTCGCCCCGACTTCTATTCTGCTGCGAAGGGTCTTCACACCCCTTCCTGTCAACTGATGGGCATTCGGGCTTGTGTCAGCACAATCGGCTGTCGCGCACAAGCTCACACACACACACACACATTCACACATTTGCTGAAACACGCACACACACACTGAAACAGATCCGTTCCCTCAAACGCACACAGAGACGCGCACGCACACTCACAAAGACACGCAATCAGCGTTTGGCCCAGGGAGTGCAGTTTCCCAGTCAGTAACAGTCCCACAATCACTGAACTGACAGGAGCGTTGTAAAGCAGAGGCAGGGCAGTAATACCACTTGGCTACTGCTGAGCTTATTGTGATGATAATTCCTGGGATGCATCAGTGTTCAGTGTGCCTAGAGAGAGAGACATTATCCCTGTGTCTCTGGAATCTTCTCTTGGTTTTTCCCCTCCGACACTGAGCTGAGTATGCTTTCTATCAAAACTGTCTGCAGCTTTTTTTTTTAAGCAGCCTTTTTTTTTTTTTTTTTTTGCTTGACCTCTATTTTTCTCCCTCTCCTTGAACCATCACTGGCTCCTCCCCCTCCACCCCCTTTTTCTTCCCTCCCTTTAACGCACCCTTCTATGTCTCCATCCCTCTCTGCGTTCCTCCCTCCATCACGTCCACCCGGCCCCACAGTCGTCATGCTCCCGTGGTCGTTTGTCTTCTGCTCCATCTCATCCATCAGTGGGTCGTTGCAGGCGCTGTCTGGCGTGCCGGCCTGAGAAGGCAGGATTCACTCTCTCTGTCTGTTCGTCCGCTCTGCTCCGAGCAGCCTGGCCTCTCCTGCAGCAGCTCCACGCAGCCCGGCTGGCTGGCGACTGCTATACCTCCCCTTGTTCCGCTTGCATGGTTAGCTCCCCTTCGGTCCCCTTGGAATTACATTATTCCACTAGCATGGCTCGTTAATAAACCCACTCAAATGATTTAAAGTGTGGGAAGGGTCAACATGTCAAACTTCGACAGAGTCCGTGCATGGCGATTCTATCAACATCACCACTCGAGTTTCCAAAGTGGGCCATTTGAGTTTTTATGATGTGTGTGCATATCTGTGTGTGAATGGACCGTCTCTTGAGTGTGTGTGTGGGCTGCTGTATGCAAATGCGTCCGCCGAAGGAGAGAGTGTGTGGGGCTTAGTGATTAGCTGTCGTCCCGCAGTGGCGAGTGGCCATTTTGTGCTAAACGCACGCCGACGCTCCCTAGACACTTAACCCTGGCCTCCAGTTTCCCTGGGGCTCCCGCTAGACGCTGAGAGAGCGTGTGAAGAGAGAGCGTGTGAAGGCTCTGGTCTCTCTGCTGTGCGTGGATGTAGTCAGGGGGAAGGAATTAGACATTTAAAGGCAGACAGTGGAGATTGAATATTAATATACAGACATACATACGTTATAGGCTTGTACAAACTTAGACAACATACAAATAGTGTACATGTGTATGTACATATGCGTGTTGCTTTGGATAAAGTGTCTGCTACATGAATCCGGGTAAAAGAGAGAGTTAGGCGTTTTTAGATCTGATCTTTTACACTCTGTATGCGATGTATACTGAAGGCACTGTGGATAGGGGTTGGTTTGCGTGTGCTTGTGTTAGTCACCCATGCTCTGCTAACCCCTGGGCTCAGACGCCAGGTGCAGGACTAGACTTTTCCAGTCGGGCACCGTGCTGAGCTGTGACTCCCAGACTAATGGGCCGGTTAACCAGTTTAGCAGCGATCGCTCCCACATCTCTGGGCCGACGGCCTCCTGTGGAGGTGTACGGTTTCCTGGGAGATCTCCCACCAGGGAGCCCCCCCTCCCCTCCTCTGTCAGAGCTCCAGCACTCAGGCCTCCAGCATCATTACGGCTGAGGTCCATCACACCAGCCCGACGACAGAGCTGAGATCATTGACGATGGACAGAACCACGACTGAGGCCCGATTGGGAGGAGAGTGGTGTTAATAGTTGTGGTTTGGGAGGAGATGGTGGTTGTGGTTTTGGAAGAGCCCGGTCTCTCTTTCCACCGTCTGACTTTGGGCTGAGGTCTGGGGAGCTGGCAGTGTATGTGAGACCCCCGTCCTGAGGTCACTGCCTCCAGCTTCCATTAGATCCCCTCCACAGTCCGCTAAGCGGGGGCGCCCCAGGAGAGAGTCTGGCTGGGTGGGTTTGTTTACGTGATGGAAACCCATCTCCTAATGGACTGGGCGTGGTTTCACAGGGAACTAGCCTGACTAAAGCTGTGGATATACAGTAGGAGCCGATACAGTAGGCTGTCCAGAACCCGATCTCAAGATGATGTTCGACCATGGACCAGCACTGGTCCGACACTCCAGAAAACTCTCCAGAGTGGAGACGGCCAAGAAGTTCTGGAAGGTAAGGTTGAGGCAGGGATGGGTCTGGCTCTGTGGAGGAGCATTTCACTGCAGATCAGTCATCTAGCCTCTACGTCGCCTTTTGGATACAACTATCTGATGAATGGGTTGTTGTTGTGATGTGGTCGTGCAATGCATGTTGGGATGTGTGTATTTTGGTGGCACTAAGGAAGGCTAGTTGGACAGGAACAGGAACACTCATTGGTCTCTTGGAGGGATTGGTTAGGATTGAGTTTCGGCAGGGATACTTGATTTGAATTGGTAGACCATTTTAAATTCTCTGTTTTTCTGCAATTATACTTTATTATTTTTGATGAGACACTGTGTGTGATAACCAGCGTAATTATTAAAGGGCTCAATCTGAGAAGTTTCCAAACGCAGAACTCTGGGAAGAGAGAAATACCAAGTTTGAGTTACTTTCGCGAGGTAATCTCAGGTTGGGCTTCAGCCTAACAACTCAAATTGTGTCTCAAGTAGAAGGGAATAACATAGACACCTACGGGACACGGTCAATACGGCCTTCCCGGTGATCCTGAAACCGAGCCTTGAATACAGATGTCTGCAAGGTGTGCCGCTTGGCTGAGCCATGGTTTCCGTGGAGTTGAAAGCCAGCTTTGGTGTTTACAAACGATTACAACTCTGTGTTGTTTGGTTCCACCTCTGTCTTCTCTTGTTGTGATCCCGGGAATCCCATCCTCCCGCTCGTTTATCACCTGTGTCCAGGCCAATCTGTTTGTCCATCTCTGTCAGTCGCTCTCTGACCCTTACTTTTGATTTGATCTCCTGTACTCATCGATCTATCATGGTTTTCCTGGCCGGAGCCAGCAGTGTCCATCGGAGAGGTGATGAAAAGCAGACGAGTGCTCTCAGAAGTTATCAGACGCGCGTCTTATTGGTGCATTGTTATGCAGATTCTTGAGTCAGGTTCAAATGTGGAGCACAGCAGCCAATTAATTTCGGGGAATTGACTTCTTTTACCTCTGAGAAGTGTGACGTCGTCAAAGGTAATTCATTGGAATTCAGAGATTTGTTTACCACGTCATGGTGGGTGCAGCTCAGTGGGTAGAACCTTTGACTGTAGACTTCATTAGATTTTAATTTGTCTCAAAGTTACAGGTTCAAATATCACTTAAATTGTCTCCTCCGGATAAAAGCTAAATTAAATCAGTATTATTATTATTTTTATTTTAATAATAAGCGTCTCTGCATTTACTTTTATTGTGCATCTTTGATGAAGCCAGTGGAGGCAGAAAGACGATACGTTCAATAGACTGAATGTAAAGCCTCAATGATACCAGACGTCTCCTCTCTCCTCTCCTGGCTGCTCTCCTCTCCTGGCTGCTCTCCTCTCCTGGCTGCTCTCCTCTCCTGGCTGCTCTCCTCTCCTGGCTGCTCTCCTCTCCTGGCTGCTCTCCTCTCCTGGCTGCTCTCCTCTCCTGGCTGCTCTCCTCTCTCCTCTCCTGGCTGCTCTCCTCTCTCCTCTCCTGGCTGCTCTCCTCTCTCCTCTCCTGGCTGCTCTCCTCTCTCCTCTCCTGGCTGCTCTCCTCTCTCCTCTCCTGGCTGCTCTCCTCTCTCCTCTCCTGGCTGCTCTCCTCTCTCCTCTCCTGGCTGCTCTCCTCTCTCCTCTCCTGGCTGCTCTCCTCTCTCCTCTCCTGGCTGCTCTCCTCTCTCCTCTCCTGGCTGCTCTCCTCTCTCCTCTCCTGGCTGCTCTCCTCTCTCCTTTCCTGGCTGCTCTCCTCTCTCCTCTCCTGGCTGCTCTCCTCTCTCCTCTCCTGGCTGCTCTCCTCTCTCCTCTCCTGGCTGCTCTCCTCTCTCCTCTCCTGGCTGCTCTCCTCTCTCCTCTCCTGGCTGCTCTCCTCTCTCCTCTCCTGGCTGCTCTCCTCTCTCCTCTCCTGGCTGCTCTCCTCTCTCCTCTCCTGGCTGCTCTCCTCCTGTATCACTCTCCTGCTGTGCTGTTCCCTCGCTGGCTCTCTCTGGCATCCATTTCTGCCGCTGTGTCACTCTGACCTCCCACTCTCCTAGTCATCAGAAGGAGAGGCTGAATTAGCCGTGGGATTCATTCCGTTTGCTAGCAATTTCTCCGGGTGTTGGAGAGGGTGGTGTGTTGCTGGTGTTGCAAAGTGTAATGAGACTTGAGACGGGTGGTGGTGCTGTGTAGCTGTAGAGATTTGCTGCTGATTGATGATTCTGGTGTGAGCGATGTTGCACTCTTTTGTCTCTGTGTCTCTCTGTCTGTCTCACTGTCTGTCTCACTGTCTGTCTCACTGTCTGTCTCTCTGTCTGTCTGTCTCTCTCTCTCTCTCTCTCTCTCTCTCTCTCTCTGTCTCTCTGTCTCTCTCTCTCTCTCTCTCTCTCTCTCTCTCTCTCTCTGTCTCTCTGTCTCTCTCTCTGTATGTCTCTCTCTGTATGTCTCTCTTTCTGTCTCTCTCTCTGTATGTCTCTCTCTCTCTGTATGTCTCTCTCTCTGTATGTCTCTCTCTCTGTATGTCTCTCTCTCTGTATGTCTCATTGTATGTCTCTCTCTCGGCCTCTGTGTGTGTTTTATGCACGACTGCTGTCTGTCAGCGTTCTCTATCTCATCTGTCATTTTGCTCCATTCTTATCACAACGACAACCAGCAGCTGTTTTTCAGCTTTCTTTTTATTTGGTCTATTGTTCTTCTTCGCTTGGCACTCCCCTCCAGGTTTGATCATCTTTGCGAGTGGCTGGGGGATAAATTCTATTCAAATGTTTCTATTATCGTTTAACTCAGAAACAAAATAACTTTTCTACTTCCCCAACACAGTTTGAGCAGTATTACCATAAACTTTGACTGATCTTATCAACAAACTCTGTGGGTGACGTGTTCCAATAACATCTAATTGTGTTGGAGCCACAGCAGAGCTGTGCTTTGAAGACATGTGATCCATGGTCACGACTCTCCAAGAGCCTAGTTTTCCTCACTGTAGGCACGACACCGTGATTTTCCGTTGCTGCATTTTATGTTCCAATCAAATATTTATATTTTAATGGGCACTAAGACTTTCCAGAGCTAATGGTGCATGGGGGGTTTTCCCACCCTTGTGTGAAAATGAGCCCAGCAATGCAGGGCTGGGAGGAGAAGGGAAGCTAGGGTCTAGTCTGAAGAGAAACACTAACTAATGCACCAGTGTGGGCTGGATGACTGGAGTGAGGCGACTTTCTCCACACACCACAACACCCATGGGAAACGGCGTTCCCTCAGGGCTCTCTCACCTCTCTCCTTACCCGTCACATCTCACCCCGCAGTGCATCGGGAAAACGTGATGAACGTGAATGTTAGCGTTAGCACAGCTGTTGCTAACCTTGTGCTGCTACTGTAGCTTTCAGCCCGTGTGTGTGTGTGTGTGGAGCGGGGCTTGGCCTCTGATTCAGCTGCAGATACTGGGAGCTTGACAGCTGTGAGGGCCTGCTGATGGAAGCGCCCCCAGGTGAGATACAACCCTAGACAGATTTGGCAGGAAGATAGCTCCTGGATGGGATAGGTGATGGGATGTGAGAGTCTGCTACGTAGGCCTATTGTCAAATGTGTCCTCATATTGCCTGTGTGTGTGCGTGTGCGCACACTGTTTGTTTGTACAGGTTTTTATCCGCCGACTGCTGCCTTCACTTTCTGAAGAGGCGGGGAGGCTATTTTTACCTCACCATTAGCCCTTCTCCATAGGGAGAGAGAGCTGTTCAGTCATCACCTGGCCGTGATCATCCACTCCCCATCTCTCCTAATCAGCTTCCCCTCTGAACCCAGAGCCGCTACAACTGCAGATGAGGCACCGCTAAGGAAAGGAAACTGATTTTGTTGACACCCCATGTTGTGTCGTCCCCGCCCACCCCCCAATGGATTTCACCTCTCTGCTTTACCCATACATGGGGTTCACAGTGGTAGATGTCTGCTGAAGTGACGTCCCTCACACACTAGGCATCCAACTGACATTGAGGGAAGGATGGACTGGGACAGGGGACATGGAAGAAGATAATGGGAGTTTGAGATCCTCCTTCATGATTGGGTCAGTCTTGTGGAGAACTCGGCAAGCTGTCTTCCTTTGTCCCCCTTCCACTCAAAACGTACATTTGCCGCAATTATACCGAAGATCATTGTCCTGATTGCATTTTCACAGTTGCTTAATGGCATTTTCATAATTACACCAATGATAAGTTTGCCATTGTCTAGGCAATCAACATCTATCTTTTTTTTTTTTTGCTGGGCGTAGCGTAGTGGTGGGGTTCGGGAATGAAGTATCTCAGAGATTGAGGTGAAGGCTCCTTTGTCTTTGGAATGTAAATGGCTGTCATGTTTGCCCACATCACATCACTACCCTGCCTCGCCTCTCAGCTCATCACTCAACATGTCACACGTCGAGATTCCTTTTCTGGCGACGTAGGCATGTGTGTGATTCAGGGGTGTGAAATCAGGCTTGATGAACAGCTTTCTTTTGCAGGATGAAATTGTCCTCCTCGTCAGAGGTGACATGTTCATTGTAATCTGGGTTCAATGCGTATTTGTGTTCAGCGTCGCTATGACTTTCCTCGTCATGGCCAATTACACGTCTTCCGGCATCTATGCGTTGTGGCGCATCGTCAGTCTCCTCACGCCGGTACGATGGCATGCTTAGCCAGGATCCTCAGATGTCGACTGACTGAGCTGTGCCCCCCCCCCTCCCCCCCGGTCATCCTCTCCTCCCCGGAAGCAGAGAACGTTCCCCGGCAGAACGTCGACCTGTCTCCCGGCTCCTCAGTGTCTCCCCCCGTGCCCGTTCAGCCGTGCTCCGCTTTCATCCTTCTTTGATTTGACAGTCTCCGAGCCCCGTTTCCAACCCCTCCCCACACACCTCGCTCGAGTCACAGTCAGCGCCGTGACATTTTCCTTCCCTTTCATCCACAGTGGGGGGCGGTGGGGGGGGGGGCGGTGTAGCGTGGAGAGGGTGCGGTCATCCAGCATCCAGCTTGTCACTAGATGGTTTCAAAATGTTCCTGTCTGATTTGCGACCGCCGTTCCTTCAGGTTGAACGAGCCCCAATGTTACCAGTCAAGCCGTGGTGTGTGTGTGTGTGTGTGTCACACTGTATCTTTCTGTCAGAAAGCTCAGGCCATTCAAGCCGATATAAGTTACTAGAAGAAATTCCAACTCTCCGGTGTTGTTGTGACAGTTCGGAACATTTGCTCCCAATGTAATTTCAACAACATATGCCATAATGACATTTCCACACGCCATCGGTTTGGAGTGCTGTTCTTGGCGCCCTGTTCTTATTTTAAGCTGCTTGCCTGTTTACAAGGTTTACTTTATTTAATTCTGCCGTTCATTTTATTTATCAGCTGTGACACGAGACAAAAAGTGGCATTCATTAACTGTAACTCAATCAGGAGGTCCTACTGCCAGACACAATAGGAAGGAGGGAGTGGAGGAGATGGAAGTGGCAGGGGAGGAAAGAATGTGAAGGAGGTGGTGATGGAGGGGAAGAGAGGCTTCCATCGCTACCAACCACACAGCCCCTTGCCCTTCCTCCTCCTATCTAATAGATTTAACCTTCACTCCATCAAGTCACGCCTGCCAGGGTAAATATTTGATGGCTTGGCGCATTTACTCGCAAATTTGTTTCAAATAAATTAGCGGTGCCTTGTGTACCTCCACGGCCAATCGAATCGCCTTCCACAGCTCGCGTTTTCTCCCAGGGAAACGTACGAAGGTCAAGTCCTCCAACTGAAGCAATCGAGCATCTGGCCGCATGCCTGAGCGATGGAGTTAGCCGAGCCAGCAGATGAGGAGAGAGGGCGCTCCAGGCAATCAAGGGCGCATTTCCTTCTGACACCCCCCCCCCCTTCCCCCCCCCCTGCTGGGAACAAAGCACAACGTTTTCCCTCCTTATATTAGACAGCTGTACAACAATTATCATCCAAGCTAATCTACCTCAATCCAACACTCAGCTAGAGTCATTTAGAGAAGGAGCTGTTAGGTACGGCTGATGCTGCTCTGTACAAACATCTGAGGTTGGAGCTACGCCCGTAGTGGTAACATGGCGCGTTTGTCAAAAGTACAGTCAACTGAAGCGTTTCTCTTTGATGGGACATGGTGTTTTTGGAGGTTTCAAAGAATCTGCGCTCCCGAATGTGCCTATCCTGGACCCATTTAAAAGCCTTCCACCGACATGCAGAGGCTTTGACACGGAATTGAGAGGATAGATAAAGAAGCATATTTGCGATAACAAATTCCAGAAGGATTATTTGGTTTGTCTTTAAGGTTCCGGACTTCTCCATGCCGTGTCTTATCTTCCTTCTTACCGGGAGAGGAGGACTTGTAATTAGTTATTTCCTCACTTGTTCTTCAGAGGTATTCCCCCCTGCCAGCAATCTCACCTTTAATATTCCTAAAATGGTCCTCACACAAAGGGGCCCTGCTATGAAAGCCGCAAGCTTATCTCCAGTTCTGAGATATATGCCATAATTAGTTTTTTTCATGGACTGAGGATGTTCCTCAGAAGCTATTCCCAAGCTCTGGGCAACAGAAGTGCTCTAATTTCAAACCTTTGGAACCGGTATGTTCTATTGTTTTCTGTTCTGTATTTTGTTTTCCACTGTGCCGTCTGAGTGACTTACACTCTTCTACATGTTCTGCTTGGTTTAGTAAAGATGTTCCTGTGTCCTGTTTGACTGGCCCTGCACGTACATGACATGGTTTTTCTCTCACAATGCCCTCCTCCCTCACTCCCCCAACACTCATGGCTAGAGAACCCCTCCACCTAGCCTCCTCCCATGTCATGCACACCACGATCCTGTACACTGGCTGTACGAGACAACCCAAGGATAGCAGCCAGGCCAACGACGGAAGTCCGATGATGAATTCACAACAAAGCCCTTGTTGAGGAATTAAAGCCCCATGCAGGCTGAACCAGGGGCCTGGTGTGATGAAAGAACTCGCCCCCTCCAGTGACAAATGTTCCCCCCCTCTCGTGATTCATCACCCCTGAGGGAGGCGCACCCACACGCGGGCTCTGTCCCTACATTAAACCCTGTATAGTACGAACACCCCAGCTCGCAAACAGAGGGTGATGGAAACCATTTTCCTCTGGGGGGGGGGGGGGGGGGGGCTTGATGGCAGTGCCATCATCTTAGACTCTAAACCATAACCATTACTGAAATGGCTAATTTGGAGAAACCTATTATTTAAATGTGACAAAATATGAAAGAGGTAGTTACAGTCGTCGTTTTTTTCCCCTTTTTCTGAATGCATGTTTACCCTCGTCCGCCTTTTGGTTTTGTTGATACGCTACGTTCAAGAGGTGTGCTCATTTCATTTCCATAAGGATATCAGCCCTGGCAATTACTACATTTATAATGTGATACTGGGTTGATCTTTTCTGATTAACACAGTCTTATGATCTTTGGGGGATATCAACTTTAAAGCATGCGAAAGGAAAGACATGGATTTGCACAAGCGAGTTGCAATTGCGACAACAGTTTTATCTCACAGCGGGGTGCATAACAATGGATATCTCCACAATCCCTGGATCTTTAAAACTACAAAGTGGCCTATGAAGGTCCTGACCTGCTCCCTAACTCTCCTGGCTGATTCATCACTGTGTCCTAGCATACTGGATGTTACCGGCGTGACATTCACGGGGTCGACCTGCTTTGCGTCCTGCGGAGCCCTCAAGGTCAGGACTTGGGGAGCCAGCTGGCCAATCAGGGAGCTGCAATAACTTGACTCAAACGCAATTTCCTTTGAATGGTTACAGTGCTCACAAAGCGCACTTGAACAGGCGATTGTTTTTACACAGACAGAAGTATTTGAGTATTTTCGTGGCCTGCTGCATACATCTGCACCTGAAACACGCATGTTTCATAAATCCCTAGAGCCCTCCAGCCCTCCCTTTTAATCGGTCTGCTGTCCTGTTGTTCTTTTCCAGACTGGGTCTCTACTAGGGCTGCAAATAACGATGTAGTAATCGATTAATCTGTCGATTCTTCTATCGATTAATCGATGAATTGGATTTTTTTTTAAATAAATTAAAAAAGAGCACTAATTTCCATCCCTTTATTCAAAAGCAGAACTGACAGTGCAAATTCACAGTGCAAAAAATCTTCAGAATTTGCACAAACAGGCACACAATTTTTAAAAAAGTTAGTAGTATGAGCGTGGATTTAATGCTATTTTCAAAGATTAGCAATTTATTTGAGTTTTGTTTAAAACATTTTTGAAAATTGAAAGGTTGTGGAAGTAGGCCAAACTTTATTAGAATAATCTGATGTATATGTAAGATTTTTTGACTCAATTTTGAAAAAAGTTAAGATTTGCGAGGATTAAGCTATTTTCAAAGATTAGTGATTTTCATTTTATTTATTTATTTTATTTCATTTTATTTGAAACTTAATTGAAAAAGTAAAGGCTGTGGAAGTATACCAGACATTGCTAAGATACACTGGTGTCTGTTTGAGGTTTTATATTCATAGAAATATTATAAAAGTCTACATTTTTTCAAAATTGTGTAGGTAGTTTTCACCCGGTCCCCAACGCGACGTTGCAAAGTAGCGTCTTCAGAATGTGAGACTAATGTCGAATATGAAACTAACTTCCTCCGGTCAATTAACACATATTTAGTGTGAAATGCTGCTCACCTTGAATGACTTAAGTCGTACTGATTTTTCCGCCATGTGTTTCAGAACAACGTAACTCAACAACGTCTCTCCGATGGTATTTTCTCTACCTCCACTCTGCTCGGCGCACAACAAAACTTTTTTTTTTTTTATACTCAAACATCTCCACGACTTACAGTGGTGTAATAATCGCGCGACACAACAAATCGATAATGACATTTGTTGCCAACACTTTTAATAATCGATTTTACTAGATTTAATTGAGTTTTGAGTTTTTTTTACTAGATTCGTTGTTGCAGCCCTAGTCTCTACCCTGCTGTTCATTACGACTGATGACATCAGATCTACCCTTGAAGTACAGAAGCACTTTCAACCAGGCTGAACCTGAGTTCCCTCTCCTCCCTTCAGAACTGAGTGCTGTCCTATTAGAGGCCCTGAAATCTACTGCTGGAGCTGTCCAGTAAATGGTGCTGAAATCTATTACCATCAGGTCTGGTCCACGCGCAGCGCTGGAATTGCTGCTCTGCGCTGTCCTTTGGCTGCAGCTAAAATTGGCTTTTTAGTGCAGTGCTTTTAGCGAATGTGTTTGCGGCTGTCAGTTATTTTACTTAACCACGTTTGAAGATGTGACTGTTGTTTTGTAAAATGTTTCAGAAGCAGACCATGAATGCTGCTATGCCGGGTGTTTTTTACAGCTGGCATACAGTTTCAATGTGCTGCACCTCTAAACAACCTTGTTTTCGGTGTGTTCAGATTTTCCACAGGACCCATACAGATACACTAAACGCTGCTAGAAAGGATCAGTATAATTGGCTGATTAATAGAGTTTGAAGTGAACACCAAACACCAGCATGAGAAACACCACAAGCCTCGTCGCATGTGATTTGTTGTCATGACGACAATGCGGAGAGAACATTTAGTAAAGGAGCAACAATGACTGTTGCACTGCGTTTGAGAGCAGCCCACTCCTGAGAGTGCCTCTGAGGAATGGGAGAACGGACGTGTTTCCACAAAGCCCAGAGGGCCAGCAGGAAGCACAGTTTGAGAACCTGCTGAGTCTCGTACTTCCTGCGCCACTTCCCTCCTCCACCAATGGGAAAGGGGATTGATTGATTGATGCTAATGACATGAAGCAGGTGGCCATCAGTCACTCTGTCAGGCCCGGAGATGTGCCGCCCATTCAGATGGGGACGACGAGGACATTGCCGGGGGGCCCCAATCCTCCCCTGTCCCTCCTGGCCCCCTCAGCCCCCAGCCCCCTGGAACCTCGTCCCTCTGAACCCCTTGCCCCTGGCCCATGCTCTGTTGTTATTTCACGTGTGAGTGGTCCTGGAACTGATGTGTTCTCTCACACCCAACAGAAGCTGCTGGAGGGAGAGCAGAAAGAGGGCTGTGATGGATCCTGTCTGAGTGGAGATGACGGACCGGGGCTGTATGACTGGACTGCCCAACGCACACACACACACACGCGCGCGCACACGCACACACACACACACTGTATGAACGGAAAAGCAATTGCTCTTTCCAAGAAAGTATCCCGATATTGACCAAACTAAAAACCTAAATCAGTCTTCAAATGTCAGTGCTTTGTTGCTTTTTCTGCGGCAGTTTCTCTTTGACAAACCTCATTTTCTCTCAGGATTTGCACGAGAAACCCGTTTTCACAAGACTGTAAATAGACAACTCAGTTTTCCGCCCACTGCTCCTCTGGTCTCCTAGGTAATGGATTCCTCGGTGGTTTGCTGGTCTGTAGAAGACATTGATATGATATCTAACACACCACTGGGAGATGTCTTCAGCCAAATGTAACGGCCAGTGATGTTCTGCGACAGTGGAGTTGAATAGGATGGCGAAAACTGATTTCCTCCAAGATGGGTGTGTTTGGATGCATTTCAGTGTGGCATCATTCACATGCGCGCACATAAACACACACACCTATACACACCTGTATGTAAATAAATATGTTCATGGCAGTCAACCTTGACTGTAAATCTCACTGTAACGCAGCTATGCGACAACAAATACCAAACCAATCATATTATTTTTTGCACATTATTTATGAATATCTCAAGGTCTCCAGAACATCTCAATGAAACTGTATAGTTCATATTCTTAAAGGAACATTGGTTAAACCTGGCTTGGCAGGTTCCCACTGGCATTGATGAATTATACAACTAAATAACATGGCTGTCTCTATCTGCTTTCTTTTAGAGTGACATTGGCAGTGAGATCATTTTCATCCTGTCTACAATGCCTTCAGAAAGATAACAAAGTTGGATCAAAGTGGCCTTGCCCTCGAGGGGTTCTGGGTAATTGAGTCATTGGCTGCTGATTTTCCATCCTGTGCTTCTCTGCACCCATTAACGCAACAACAGAGACTCCATGTCAGGTGGTTCTGTTCCAACTTCCCAAAATCAATCCCTCAAAAAATATGAGCTTTGTCAAACACATCTTTCTTCCACGCTCAATAGCAACACGGGCGCCAATGTCTACGGGCTGACTGCTGTTTTAAGTTGAAGTGTCAATTTAAACAATATGCTTCGTCTACATAATTCATTTATTTTAATGTTTTCCCCTGTAATTACATGGTTATTACCAGAGCCATGTACGCATGAGCACACAGACTTTTGAGGCTGCGTGCCTAATGATTAATGGATAGGTTGGGGGGGGGGGGGGGCTGCAACTAATTGCGAGCACTTTCAGTTTGTTACCTTGGCGCCGAGTTTGACGCTGAGGGGGAAATGATTAGGGTGAAGTGAGGGGATGGCTTCATTTGTTCAGGCAGGTTGGCACTGTCAGTCTATTAATCTGTACATGCAGTAATCTGTACACAGCCAGCCCATCTGTCAGGATCACAGGATGAGGGGTTTGTATACACACTCTCCCCATTGCCTCTGTGGAAAAACGCAATTTATTATGTTCCAGGCGCACTATCCTTCATCTGCCAATAGGGGGCCTGCTCCATAGAGGGCAGTCTTAGTTTGGAGTTGATTGATTGCTTGCAGAGGAGGCCTTTGAGTTTCATACATCACCCTGTCCTCTGATAAGTACTGCGTATGATGTGGAGAAATTGGGGGGGGTTCCTTTCTGGCGGAGCAGCGTGGATTACTGCCACGAGTCACTGTGTGGTCTTTTGGTCGGGCGGCTGAATCAGTGTTTTGTGTGAAGCCCTGCTGCACAACCTTGGTGTTCCTGATTTGGGGTGGATTTGGGATTTCACAGAGCAGATTTAAGAAGGATGCTTACTTTCAACATTGTAAGCAGGCAGTGTATTGGTCTCAAATGAGGACCCCAGTTTGAAGGGCAGACCTTCTCTCTTTAAATCACATGACCCCCCACCGCGAACACCCATCTGGGAGAGGGTAATTTACCTCACGGTAACCACGCAGTGAACCTTTAAGGCTGTGTGGATTAGCGCACCTGCAGCAGAGGACAAGAGAGCCACATCCTGCATTAACATTTAGAACGTCTCAAAGTCTAACCAATTCATACACTCAGTTTTAATATGGAACGCTGGTCCTCCTACAAGAACAGATTTAATTGAACCTGTTGCTGAAAGAAATTACCAGTTGTAATTGGAGAGGTAGTGTGTCAACATGAGTGGTTTGTGCAGGGCTACTGGAGCATGTTACATGGCATACATTAAAGGTGTATGTGCTGTGCCTCTGAATGTTCCAGCAAAAATCCAGAGATCATTTACATATTCAAAAAAAGTACCTCATTGTTATGAATATGTGGTGACGAATAAGTCCTTTCCACAGTGCGACTCTGTTTGTTGGGGGCGTGTAAATAGGTAGATTTAAGGGGGTGGAGGGGTCGCTTTCCACTCTTCATCAGTTGCCCAGTGGTTGGCAGACATGAAGCGGTGCGGTCTGTGACAATTGCAGCTTACTTTCTCTTATCCCCCCTGACTCTTTTGACTATCCGTTTCCATTGAGAGCAACCTATTTGCCTTTTCTCACATTTTCTCACGCGTCTTTTTTTCCGATCAGCCATCCTCACCTCCAGAGGTTTTGCTCGCGCGTCAAGCCTGACCACTGAAACTGTGGATGTCCTTCTCTGATCTTTTTTTTTTTTGTTGCCGGCTCCGCTTACCCCTGAAAGGTGCCCGTACTTCTTTGTAGTAGAATCAGATTTCGCCGGATTGGACTGTAGGCTATCATGACTACGGCGAAGGAGACGAATGCTCCAGCGAAAGCGGCTCAACAGCAAGAGCAGGTAGTGATGTGTGGCTTTTATTTGTCTTTTTTATTTAAACCACCCTTGTGCGTTTGCGCTTATCTCGTTCTCCTGACAGGCACCCTGCCTAAATAAATACCGTAGTAATAACCGCTGGATTTGATCAACATTAGATTCGTTACATCGATCTATTTTGTGATATTTCAAGCATTGTCAAATGTGTAGATAGAAGCGCATCTCTTATCGACTGGGTGATTCACTGGTCACGGCAAACACAGAGCGAGTAGCCTAGGCTAGACAGGAGTAGGCTACTTGCGTAGCGACTCGAATGCATCAGTATGAATTAATAGTTGTAATAGCCCGCTGAATACATTTAGGCTAGTTTAATATATAATAAACTACGTTAAGTAGAGCCTTTCATGACTTCCCCTTGCAATGTACAACTCATTCTGACGATGCTAAAATGTATATAATCCTAATAATAAAAAAAAAACTATACCTTACAATCAACAGGGTTTTTTAGACTGAAATACACTGTTTGGTGAGATGACACGGTTTAGTTGGCCGTAAATTAAGTTGTCTCCGTGGTGTGGTGCGTTTTGACAGCTCGGTAAGCTCGCACAATGATGGTGCAAGGTTGCACCGCTCAGGTGTCGTTTTCTTTGTGACCCTCATCAGTTATGCTGTTTTAAGCTATTGTAACTGTAGGCTAGATTTAAAGCATTCTGCCAGCTCGCCAGTGATTTTCCACAGAGAAGACAATTACCACACCATAGAGTAGAAAAAAAACGCATTTGTCAGAACACTCATCATCATGACTATACAATTGCTGTACACAACAAAAAAACACTTACAGGATTTTCAAGGTTGACATTTATTTATATCAACTTTGATTATTTTGTGCCTGATTTGCCGCCCACGGAAGATGTGCATTGCCATTGTCAGATGATGGAAGTGTATTGGTAATGTTCTTAACCCTAACAGCGACCAAGAGAACAGACCATGTGCTGCATTATCAAATCATACTCTGAACACACACGTACACAGAGTACATACAGTACACATGAGGGATCCAATTATCTGGGGTCATGGGGCTATGTGTTCCCTGATGGATGACCTCCTTGGGGCCGTGGCCCCTGAAGCAGGGCCAGGATGCAGGGCAGCCTGTAATCACCAGCGTCCCCTTCACTGCAACTGGCCTGAGGCAGCTTACTTCAAGGGTGGTGTGCTTGTGCGCATGCTCATTTGTGCGTGTGTGTGTGTGTGCTGTAGAACTAAGCACTTCAGACCCTGAACTAGTATTAAACGTTGCATTGGATAAGAGCATCTGCTAAGTGAATAAAATGTGTGTGTGTGTGCCTATGTTTGTCTTGGCATCCATCCCAACCTATAGTTACACAACCCATGTTGTAATGAGCGGAAGATTGAGGAAGACCACCAAGCAGGTCTTGGGAGTTGGAGCGTGAGCTCAACCCTGAAGGGGCTTGGCTGGAGATCGATCATCTCCTTGTTCTTGAAGGCAGCGAGTGAGTCATCTGGGTTTACAGTGTGTGTTGTTCCGACAGACACACTTGCTTGCACATACAAGTAGGCCAGTCTCCTTGTCTGTCTGTCTGTGTGTGTGTGTGTGTGTCTGTGTGTGCGTGCGTGCGTGCGTGTGTGTGTGAGGCTGCTGAGGATGTTTTTGACAGAGCATGAATGGAGCTCACTGCGGCCGCAGAGACCTCCTGAAGAAGACCTGAGGAGGAGACCCCTTTAGCACATGTCGATGAAAGCAGCGTCTGCACTAACACATACGGGGATCAGGAAGGGTGTGCTTGCCCTCTTACTGGAAGGACTCACGCGGTTGCCTATGCAATTCTGCATAAACCAACATAATTGCATTCAGATTTGCATAAATAGATCAAGGCGCTGCTGGTCATTGCATGTTTTGTGTGTGATTTGGTTGAAAACAACCATTAGAATATCACGTTAGAAGAACCGTTGTTCCATGTTTAAGACCTTTAAGAGCCCATGTGGATCTCTACTGTATCACTCCTCATGATACGGTTCACACCTAAAGGAGGCTTATCAGTTCAATTAAGCAGGTCTTTATTTAGACCAAGTATAGTGTGGCTGAGCTGTGCGTTATCTCATGTATTCACTGCTGAAAACTGAACCCACTGCATTGGGATAATACATGCTTGCATTCTTATCTACCTGCATGGCTTTGTCCTTCATCCTGGACCCCTCAGAAGAGCAGTGCTGTGACCTAATGGGACTGATAAGATACCAGGCTAAAATAATCATTTCAACCGTGAAAAACAAGACAATAAGATACTTAAAACAAACTCCCTCCCTCCCTCTCTCCCTCCCTCCCTCCCTCCCTCCCTCCCTCCCTCCCTCCCTCCCTCCCTCCCTCCCTCCCTCCCTCCCTCCCTCCCTCCCTCCCTCCCTCCCTCCCTCCCTCCCTCCCTCCCTCCCTCCCTCCCTCCCTCCCTCCCTCCCTCCCTCCCTCCCTCCCTCCCTCCCTCCCTCCCTCCCTCCCTCCCTCCCTCCCTCCCTCCCTCCCTCCCTCCCTCCCTCCCTCCCTCAGGGACAAGAATAGATGCATTCCTTCTGTTTACCCCAACGCCTCCAGCGGAAATTAAGGAATGGAAGACGGATTTCAAGCGAATTGGTTTCTCAACACTGTCTCTGTTTGCGCTACAGTTCATCTTAAGGGCAATTATGAGCGATTGAGACGTGACGTTGGGGCGCCGGGCAGAGATTAGGCCCCTGATTGGACGGAGGCCTCCACAGCGATGTGTCCTCGTCACTGCTGGGATGTAAACGCTCCCGGCTGAGACGGCTCTGAAGCACACGTCTACGAGCAGGATTTTAATAAAGCTATAAATATTCAACTCCGGGGACAGCTCCTCTCTGTCTTGTGCCCTGGTGTCCCTGCAGTCAAACAAAATGCCACAGCAATCTTCCCGCTCACTAATACTTGTCTTGGGTAGTGTTTGTTTGTGTGTGTGTGTGTGTGTGTGTGTGTGCTGTATGTATGTGAGAGAAATGGGGAGAGAGAGAGAGACTTCTGTTCCTAAATTCTTGCACTGCTGCATCACGAGAGCTGGTCTGTTTTAAGTAAAAGGTCAGCATTTCAGGTCAGCATTTCCTGTCAGGTGTGAAAACAAGAGTATCTTTTTTCTAATTAGTTGTGTTCAAATTGTGTCTCTGGGCTACATCATGCTGCACTGATATTCTTATTAGGGCTATTAAGCAGAATTCACAATATATTTTTTGCAACCTTGAAAGCCTCATGCACTCACTGAATCCACGGGGGAAATACTCTACTGCATGTTTTTTAGCTTTTCGCTCGGCTCTTGAAATCCTGCCCATTTCCCATGTGACAGGAAATGAGGGTTTGTTGTGATCCTCGAAAATGTTTGAGTAACAGTTACAAGAATATGGAACATGTGTGAGCCACACCTCCACACTTCCCTAGGTGCCTGCGCACGTGTGTGTGCAGTATGCATGCGGGTGTATGAACAGAATCCGTGTGTGTGTGTGAGAATACAGAATGCTTGCGGATGTGTCCACCTGAGCAAGTTGATCCGAGCCTCACTCCACCTGTCTGGTTCAGGTCTGCTCTGATCGACCCGTCGCTCTAATTAAACCTTAGAGCCGAAGTCCACGCGGCCCCTGAACACGTCCACGGTCTAATTGAAACGTCCAGGGTCGCGGGCCTCGCCCCAGACCAATCCAAACCCTGCCGCCGTCTTCACGCCGACAGTGACAAACGTGGAGAACAGAAAGTGCAAGTCACAAACGATAAGTAGGTAATTGCTCGCTGGCCCCAGATTAGTAGAAAGAGCTCCATTCGTCATGGTGCCCGGGACCAAGGCTGTCTCAGCAGACTAGCTGGTTAGACTCAGAACAGATTCCACGCGCATGACTGTTGTTGGATTTATTCCATAACCTTTTCTGATGTGCAGTACAGGACATGAATTATGTCCCCAAAACAGTCTGATGTAGGCTACCCAAAGGGTGTTGTGTTGACATTTCAAAGTTACATGTACGGTTCCTGAACCCATCAATATGTACTGTTTGGCATATTTGTGCTTGTACTGGATGAATCTGAAAGTCCCTAGCTCTAGAATATCATACATTTTTGAACTAAGATCCAAGTTTATTGTGTCAGATTATAAGGAGCCTTTAACCAGGAGTTCAGAAATGTTTGTGCCATGCAGACCTTGACTTCCTTTCACGGTCTTGTAGACGCTGGCATTTATCCCCTGCAACACTCAATGTTATTGTTATGGCTTCAATAAGTCTTTCTCTCTCGGGAACTTCTTTGGCACTCCTGACTGACCAACTACAGGATATTAGTGCGACACCTCTCCCCATTAACTGGGAGGGCAGCGCAAAGTGAGGTGGACATCGGACATCATCATTTCCTCCTGTTAAAAGCGAGCTTCCCTATCCTCCGTCACTTGGCCGGCTCTGTTGTGGAACGCCTGTTGGCGGACCACTGCCTACACGTTCTTGCTTGAAGCCACATCGAAACCAGCACCTTGGCAGACAGAACGCAGTCGTAGGAGACCGTGACAACCCCCCCCCCCCCCCTCCCCGCTGCTGTTTCTGAGTCAAAATATTGGCAGCCATTTCATGTGCCTTTCACGGAGTGTTGCGACAGCGCCTGAAATACTCACTTTCATCATGACATTGCCTGGGTTTGCTCCAATACCCCGATCGCATCGTTTCTATGGAGATGCTGTGGCTCTCTGTGTCTGATAAAGGACACCAACACACACTCAAGCATGTACACACGCGACAACACAAACGCACAAATACACACAACATGAGATGGAAAAACCCAAAGAAAAAAACAGTTTACATTTGAATTGTTTTTTTTCCCCCCCATCTTTTTATGTGCTTCTTTGTTAACTGGCTTCAGAAATTAAATCAAATGCTTGGCTAATGACTAATTCTGGCAAATGAATACGCTTCTCTCATTCCGACATGTTCCGGAAAATGAACATTCCTTTGTTCTAACATCAAACTCAACAGGAAGCCTGATTGGATCTTTTGATTTAGCATTTGTTCCACTGATATGAAAATGGGGTGCATGCTATAATTGTCCCAGCTGCCAGGTTAGTCTCTTCCAGAAGTTCATCCTTCACACGTGGTTAATGTGCTCGTTCTTCTGGTTTATTGTCTAACTAGGTTAGCTGGTGAAGTTTGTAGCACAGCCGGCCATAATCACATGGTTGCTGGTGTTGCTTACACGGTTTACCAGCCTGTTGTGCTGTTTTCATCCTGCTGTTCCTGTCCTGCCCTGCCCTGCCCTGCCCTGAGCTTCCACAGCTAAAGTGGCACCCGCTCCGACCCGCTCGCCTCTTAATTACCTCTCTAGCTTCTAATCTGGTTCTAGAAAGTCGTCAGTCTGACGCGGACAGCTGAGCTGCGGTGTGGAGTATCCGGAGGCAAACGGGATTTTCATCAACCTCTCGAAGACTTACCGTGATTGAATGAGAAGGAAGTGGAAGGGGCTTTGCTGTAAGCTAGCAATTACCTTGTTTAACATTGTAACACAATTCTATTTTAGAGCTGAGGCGTTTGTAGGGTAATCATTGATTCCTAGATGTTTGGTGAACCCTGTATGTATGTATGTATGTATGGAATCTTTCTTAACGTCTCCTCCTCACGTCGTTCTTCCTTCCTTGTAGGGACCCCTCTCCTTAAGATTGCACATTTGCGGTTAAAGCTCGTAGCCAGGTTGTGGTTTGCTGTTGTCAGTGACAGAGCAGGCCTTCCGCCATACCTCGGCAGACATGCTGGCCTTGGAAAAGGGATCCTTTAAGATGCTTTTCACCCCCCATGCTAAGAGTTCCTTCTGCAGAGTTGCATCTAGGATGAACGCCACTACCTCAGCTGTGTGTGTGTGTGTGTGTGTGTGTGCGTGTGTGCGTGTGTGCGTGTGTGCGTGCGTGCGTGCGTGCGTGCGCGCGTGTGCGCGCATGTGCGTGCGGAGAAGCGAGGGACTCCTTGGAGTAGTATACAGACTGGCTCAGGGGCAAACAGGATGTAGACTCCCCGTCGATGTGATCAATAGCCGGCGAGAGAACGTGGGCCGAGAATCCATGGCGTGGTATGGAGAGTGTCCAGGCCTACTCTGTGACGGCAAAGCACTCCCCGCCGCATCAGTGTATGAAGCTTACCGAGCAGGAACAGAGTCCTTGTGTTCGCACACGCTCTGTGTCAAGGAAGGCTCCTCTGGAGCTTCTTAAGAAGGTAAACATGACTTCATGGGCTTCAGCGATGGGTGGATTCTCCGGCAGGGTTATTTCCATTGTGCTTTGTGTGTGCGCTTTGTTGCCTTTGTCTGAATGAATGTGCGCGCGCGCGCGCTTGTGCGTGTTTGTTTGTGGGCGTGTGCTCTTTGTACGCGTGTCTTTGTGTGAGCTTGCGTGTGATTGCGTGTGTGGGGTTCGATGGACGTAGATCAAGAAAGAGTGAGGGAGGAGAGGTGTTGGTGGGAGGTTAGGGGGTCACGTCCTGTGTGTGTGTGATGTCGACGTTTAACGATTTCACTCTTGTCTGGCTGCCAGGAGGAGCAGATCGGAGTGTGACACCGTTCGACACGCGCTCGCAGCAAGCGTGACGTCTAGACCCTGGGGACAAATGTTCTCCCTCCTCCTTATCGCCCTGCCTCGCCCTCCCTCGCCCTCCCTCACCCTGCCTCGCCCTCCCTCGCCTGGCATCAAAGCTCCAGCGACATGGGGATCTGGTGCCTCCACTCTGATTCCAACACGATATTCAAAGATTATCCCTCCTCGCCAGTCTCATCGGAAATGCTTTCATCAGCGACTGGGAGATTGGCATGGCGCTAATTAAGCAGATGAATCTACTGTTCCCCGATAAAAGCTGGGCTTTCACACCTCGTCAAGGCAGTGTGTGCGTTCACTGAGAGGACGGGAATGTGAAGGACAGCCGACGTTCTGCACTTAGCCTGACCAGTGGCTCTTAAGTGGACTGAGGGGATGATCTGGCCCATAGCCACAGTCTCCATGTAGGTCCTTTTCACAGGAAAAAGCATCTCTGGGGAAGCACTCGATCCGTCTGGGCTTTGTTTGAGACGTGGTAACTGTCAGGTGGTTCTGTTGTCATTGTTCATACCTGGCGGCGCTTTAACTCAAACAAGGATCAGTCGAGAGAGCTTCGGTCTCAGGTCTTGTTTGGCCTCAGAAGTGCTCCATAGCGTGCCGTTGAGGGTGAGAGGACAGCGGGCTGGAAGTGTGGCATACATATTTATTGAAGGGCTTTTAAAAGCTCCTCTTTGTTCAACCCAGAAATGGCCAGTCTCACAGTCTAATGATGCCACGGTTATTATTCCACTCTAATGGCATCGTCTTTAAATAAATCATCGTCGCTTTCATGCCAGTCATCCAGAAGGATTAAGTTGCTGTATTTCTCATTTTTCCGGCCTTTTCTTTGTCTGTTATGTGAGTGATATGGCCACGTTCACATTCCTCTTAAAATGTATTTGAACCCAGTTCTGTGATTGTCATCCATATTTCACACAAGACGGATCAAACTTTCACACACCTGCCCGGTCAAAGCTGCATTTTAGATGTGCGTTCAATAAGCGGTGGGGGCTAATAGACAGAGAGGTGCCTGGAGGAAAGAAATAAAGTATGGACAGGATAAGAGAAAGGAGCCAGATTCCTTAGTTCCCCTCGTCAATTATTGACTTGCTGTTGACTTCCTGTTGGTTTCCATGCTCTTGCTGAGAACCACCCAGGTCACAGCGCTAAAAGCCTCTCGCCACCCTGCTCTGGCTGCCAACTCACTTCCTCCAAAAGGTGTTTTCCTGCTCTCGGCTATGGCTGTCAGCTCCATTCTTTAGATTTACCTCCCTGGAAATGGACCCGGGTTCGTGGGAGTGTTTATTTTTTCAAATGGCAAGACTCCACTCTCCACGCACGCGTGTTTCCCATTCCTAATGGTGCAGCGCTGGAACCCCAGCTGAGATGAGTGTGGAGTCTTCTTCTGGCCCCGAGGCACGGCAGCAAACTGTGGATTCTTTGAACCGCTTTGCTACAGGGGGCGTTTTTTCGCCTCGATGTTTGGACAGTTTCCCCTTGGCCCCTTTGGTTGTAGTTTGTTTCGATAACAAGACTTGATACCCTGCTTCCTAGCCTTTTGACCGTGGGTTATCCACAAAGTATCTCAGTACCTTATCTGAGTGGCTGGATGATTCACGATGGCAAAGGGGTGGTTCCCCCCCACCCCCTCTGAGGATATCTGCTTCCTGCTCAGCCTTGGAATCTCATTGGAGGATAATGGCGTCTGAGAGAGCCAGCAGGTGCCTCAACAACTATTCTAATGGAGAAATTATTCCACACAAAAGGTCACCTCAGGCATGACGACAGGCCCAGGAATCAATAAAGGCCCCAATTATGACCCAGGCAGCAGGCATATGTCTGCCCCCAGTAGCAGAGCCAGCCTGGGGTAGATCACTTTTCAAGACGGGCTCATTCCCTTGGTGGGGCCCCAAGATTAGGTTACACAAATCCATTGAAGGAGTCTTCTTATGGCCCCTCGCCTTTTTAAAAGATGCATAAACGCCTTTCGCTGCTTCCAAAACGGCTCCCTCGACTCCTTTTTAATGCGTGCCGTTTGTTGGCCTACTTTTGTCTGCTCGCTGAACTTTTGAAGATTTGAAGTCGTTGTTAATGTGTTTGAAGGGAGCCAAGTCGAGAACCTCACAAATGATTTAGCGTCCGGAAGGCTTAGCCTATTCATACATTAAGGATGATCAGTGCTCGCTTCAAAAGTCCACCCCCCCCCCCCCCCCCTGGGAATTTCCATGCAGACGTCTCTCTGTATTCCTAGATTGTAGGCGTGTTTTGATGTTTGCAAACGTGTGTACACCATGACATTGGATAGATGAGAAGTACACGGACGACGGCGGTAATGGTTTCCGTGGCGATGAAGTGCTCTGAGGTCTTCTCCATCTGGGCCTGCCAGCCTGACGGGTGCGAGCGGGGAACACATGCAGTTGATTACGTGTCATTTCCCTCCGCGGTCTCTGCTGCCCAGGAGGAATGAGCCTCAAGTGTTTGTCTACAGTAGCTACTCAGTAAACAAGGCCTATTATCCAAATGGCCTAGCGATGACACATTCTGCTGAACCGTCAGTGTGGTTCAGCAGAATGACGCAGTGCGGAGTCATTGATTCCCAGTTTTGAGTTCTGTTTGGTGTTATTATGTTATTACGGTGCAGCGAAATTATTTCAGATTGTGTTGTTTGAGACCGTTTTTATTTTATTAGTGCTCCAGTTGCATTTGCAAAACATCACATCCTATGTATACACACACACACACACACACGTAAGCACATGTTTCCCCACCAGCTCATTAACCAGTATGTCAGTTTTCAGTCCACGGGTTGATAGTATTTTTCGGGAAACAATCTTTGTCACTCAAACACCTTCCACATAGGGCTGATTTTGACACTTTATTTAATCTCAAATCCAATTCCTGGAAGAACCATTCAGATCAATCGTGCAGCCTATCTGTAATCTGTTTTTCACAATGCATGCCAGCTAATTAATTCAAATCACGCTTTATTTCTATTCAGTGGCAGCCTGCTATATCTGGAAGCGTGGCCGTTCCCTCCGTGAGTTGCAGGTGGTAGTCTATCATTTTCTCTTTCTCCGCCTGTCAGCTTCTCAACACAGTGTCAAGCTGATGCGATGCAGCCTGTGTCTTTCCTTAACATTCGAATGCAGATTGGGCAGCAGGCAGCCACATAAGTTCTGTCTGTTTACCTCGCAACATGCTGCCATGATGCCAGACAACAAACGTTTAAATAGAAGCGTCTTGGGATGAAAGGCGCTTTTTAAATTGTATTTAACATCTTTTGTAACCTCCATTACTTTGATAACATTTCACATTCTGGTGTTTTACTGTGTATCTTAAACTCCGACATAAAAAAAAAATATATATATATATTTGAAAGATAGTTCCAAGTCTTAAAAAAATAAACTATGGCTTCCACAGAGATGATGGTTATTCTGCTCGCTACCCAACATGTCAAACAAATAAAACAACTCTCAAAAGTTCCATCTTGTAGTTTCTCGGTTAAACCTCATTTCCTCCAGGCTCTTAAAGGCAGTTGCATGATTGGACAGGAGGATTCATTTATCTTATAGTAACAGTAGGTCAATGACTCCAGGTATGACGTCATGGAGAGAGAACCAGATCTACCACACGTTTCAGACCCATCATACTGGATCTATGTAATGGCTCAGATCAGTTGAGTCAAGAAGTGTGTGCGTGTGTGGTTGGTGAGGGCAGGAAGTGTTTAACCACAGTTCCTCTCCCCCTTCCTCCAGTGTAGGAGAGGTGAGAGGGCGGGCTGCCGATTATATACTATGTTGGTGAGGGTCACCATCTAATCTTAGCCCGGTCAGTGTGTTTGTGTGTGCTTCAGTGTGTGTATTTGTGCTTTTCAGTGTCTGTGTGTTTTGAGTGAGTGTCTGCGACTCAACGGGGGGGTGTGTGTGTGTGTGTGTGTGTGTCAGGCTGACGTTTGCTGTACAGCAGTCAGTTGACCACCTCACCTTACTCCTGACCACTGGTCCCATCATCTAACACAGCCACAGCTGTGCGACACACCAGAGTTTGGGCAGCAGGCGTGACAGACGCCCGCGTCCGTCTCCCCTAAGGGACGTTTTCCTGCCGTGAATGGCCTGATGGTTTACTGCACGCTGTGGTTCATCGCCACCGCGATGGCTGCGTAGGTTGATGGCAGCAGATTGGAGTCGAAGCTAATTGCTCACGCTGTTGACTCCGGAGCCACGAGCACTCTCGCATGTGCCCCGTTAACCATCCGCTCCTAGACCTGTCGACGTGTGCACACGCGCCGGTGCGTGGGCTCCACAAAGGCCTGTCCGTATTTGAAAGTCCTCCACGGAACTCTTGGCATTCTGTTATGAGTCGTGTGACATTACCCCCCTCTCTCCTCCTCCTCCACCTCCCCTCCTTGCTTTCTAACCTCCAGCCCCATTACAGCCCCCTGTTCCCGTGGAAACAGGGCTGAGATTTCAGAGATGCACTTTCTCCATCTCTGTGGAGCTGAAGAGTCACCCGGATCAGCAATGCTCTGAGAGAGCGAGCGAGAGAGAGAGAGAGATGGGGAATTGGAGAACGAGAGGGAGCTTGCGAGAAAGAGAGACATATCGAGGGGGGAAAAAAGGACAATTTTGTTTTGTTCGCCAATATCCCTGGCGGTAAATGTTAGCCATTTCACGCCAATATCCCTGGTGGTAAATGTTCAGCCAAATTTCTCCACGCACAGTCGATCCTACAGGCTACCGGTACACGCTCATTAACCTTCACACACAGCATGTGTCGTCCCCTATGTGAGATCCTCCATGGATATACTGCAAACCTCACATTTCACCGACTGCCAATCACACTCTGCTCTCCAGGCGATTCCTCTTATATCTGTCGAGTTCCACCTGTGCAGGCAGAGCTGTCAGTCGAGGACAGACTGTCCGGACCCTCCATTGGGGCAGTGGCACGGTTGTGACCCTCTGCTTGTCCACACTTGGTGCTCAGGAACGTACACCCTCTTCTTCCCTCGCAGACATCGACTCCACGATGACTTGACAGAAGCACAAACATCTCTCTCCTTGTCAGCGGGTTGTCTCCTTCTCTCTGTCTTGCTTCATCTCCCCCTCTCTCTCTCTGTTTTTCTAGGCACTAGTCATCCGTAAGGTGTAGCTTCAGAGAGAGCCTGCGAAGGAGAGGAGTTGAGATGTGTTTAGAAGGCACCAAAAGTGAAATTGTGACAGTTAATTGGCGTGGTGAGTTATGGACCTCCTTCACAGCAAACCTCTGGACACCACCGAGCTTTACATCCCAGCCAGATGCCTCAGTGTGTGTGTGTGTGTGAGACAGAGACATCGGTGTGTCATTGTCAGGGCAGCTCTCCTGGCTCTCAGACCACAGGCCTGCCCGTCTGTCAGCTCATTAGCTCTACCTTGCCAACCGTGTCCGTCAAAGCCCAGCGCCTCGTCCCATTGGCCGGCTGGAGGCATTCTGTCAGCGCCGAGGGGATGCATTCAAGATCACTGAGCACTGCAGACGCTTATAAAAACAGAACCGATGCAGAGACGGTACAGGAAAACAAACTAGGCTGACTGAAACGTTGTGTTTCTGGGCCCGCTGTGACCGACTGCACTTTGATTAGAGCTCTAGGATACCACTCGGATAATTACAAAAGACAGCCATCGTAGAGGGATAATGGATTTTTGGGGTTTGTCCTGAAGTGAGGTGATTGCAGATGCACTTGTTCATTCAACGATACAACTGATTAGCTGCATATAGATGATGATCGATGAAAGGCGAGTTTTACATCACTGGTGGGGGGGGGGGGGTTAGCAGGGTGCTGAATGGAGGAATATTCCAGGTGATAAGGCTTGTCAGCTTCCACAGGGAGGTGATGAAAGTGGAACCCACCCCTGATGCTGCTCTAGATGTAATGACCGGTGATGAGGCGTCTGCTTCGATTTTGGGCCCTGCTTTATTTCTGTTTCTGTTGGTCTGTGCGTGTGTGGGTTTGTGCGTGCGTGTGTGTGTCTGTATGTCAACCTGTGTGCACGTGTGTTTCATGTTTGTGTGTGTGTGTAGGGTTTGGAGGGCCCACCTCTATTAGGAATCTGCACTGCTTAAATAGAGCGTGTGTGTCACTGGTTATTCGAAGAAATAAAGGGTATCCATTTCTATTCTCAGGTGGATTTTAAACCATAATTAATAGGATCAAGTATAACACAGCCACAGGTGGTAGGAGAGAGGAGGCCTGTTTTAAATGATTTTCAGCTTCAGTCATGTTGCCCATGGGAACACGACCAAGAAAACAAAGTCCAAATAGCTGAATTGGAAGAGGCTGTTCCAGCCACCCATCTGTGTCTGTTTCTCTCTTTTATTCAAATTCCAAACTGCGGACAGCATTAACCAAATGACATGAGGCATCCCATTATCAGTTTGTTCTGTAAGGAAAGCCGGTTCCAACCCCAACTTTCCCAGCTGTTCAGTGGCGTAAAAAGAGTGTTTAGGGTCCGTATCTGCCGAGGTTCAACAGCACGATGCAGGCAGCCTGGGGCTGGAGTCAGCCCTCTACCATGGCTGCCTCTTCTATCCTCCCGACAAAATGCATGTTTTGAACTCGGTGTGAAGTAGCCTTGTTGAGCCCATTATGATCCTCCCGACCTGCTGTACAAATTCATTCCTGGAAAATGTGCATTCACCAAAAACGCTTCCCACACAGTTTTCAGTGAGCAGCTCATTGCTCCCATCTACTCCAACGGGGTGTATTGGACCTCCCAACCTGACCCTCCCCCACACCAACACACAGACACACTCACAAAGCTGTTGAAAATTCAGGCCAGAATTTAGAATTGCAGGTAAACATCAGTTGGAGCCCAACATAAGAAAGAAAACGATAAAGAAAAGTATTTGTTCAGGCATATACATGGGTCTGTAGTGGACAGGCAGTACTCTGGCTGTGTGGCGGAGGAGCTGCGTGTCGAGCTTGCGGTGGGGCTGAAGGCAGATAGATAACGACAGCACCAGAAAGAGACTTTTCAATTCTTAATGTTCCTAGGAGGCTGGCCTCATGCTGTCACCGTGGCCCTGTGAAACACATTTTCAGGGTCTGAAGCTATGGACGGTGCTGTTCTCTGTACTGAAGTTCTCAGTTTGCTAGTTCTCTCCCTCTCCCTCCTCGTCACTGCCTCAGTTGACCTTTCAGTAACTTTTCTCTCAACTTTTCTGAGGAGAAACACTTGTCGTTGTCAGGAAGGTTTGTGTGGGTGAGGAGCTGAGCTGATGCAGACGAGGAGCTACAGGAGAGGTTGTTTGTCTGGTCTCAGTTTCCTCTGAGGACAGGAATAATTCATTTCGCAATATTCTTCAGGATAAATTTATCTGAAGCGACATACAGGGGGGATTTGAACCTCAGCAGAGTGTAGGGGGTTACTGACTCACCTGTACCATGGTGGTAGCTGGACCACTACACAATGTCTTCATCGAAAAGTGAATACGGCACCCCTGATCCAGTCTGAGAACGATAAAATACTCACGTGTTCTCCCATTTTGATTTGTATAATTTTTGTATCGTTTTTCCCTCCATTGCTTTTTTTTTAAGGACATTGAAGTGATGAAACTCTGGTCTGGTTTACGATTCATCGTACTTGTGCTCAAGTCACAGTTCCGCATTGACTTTACATTTCCAATATGCTTTGATGGCTGCCGCACTGCAACAAATACAAAGTGGAACCTCTGGCCTTCAGCTAATAAACAAGCACAGAAGAGATGGGAAACTCTCACGAGTGACTCATCGTTTTTGCATAAATCGCCTCAAACGGTAAGACACGGTTTGAGCTTGCGACCTCCGGGTCCTGCCTCACTACAGCTCTGGCGTCTGCTTCTGTCCATGTGTGTCAGGCCAGTGTTCTGCCCGCTTCAGGTGTGACCCTGACAAGAGGGGTCAGCTGGAGGTGGTGGTGGGTGGATGCGGGGGGTTCTCCAGTGGAGCTCTCTGTGGAAGAGGGCGTGATGTCACGTATCCAGATCAAACTCTCAGGGAGGAAAGCATCAGTGTGGTTGGAGAGTGTCAGTAAGCCTGGGTCTGACACCTCCACTCGCTGCTCTGTCGCCCGCTAGGTAACGCTGATGGACGGGAATCAAAGAAGATGCCTGGGTTTGGTCGGACGAGGGACAACCGACTTGTCTCTTTACATTTTTCTTGATGAGATCCTGTGGTTTCTCAACCCAAAAAAGAAGACAAATCAGTGAAATCTTTTAGCAGCATGCTGGAAAATCGGTAAGACAATAGAAGATGATTTGGGGAGGCTTTAGGATTAATCCAGTAATACAGTGTTTCTGGAGGAGAAACCGAGCTTTCAGGAGATCTGGAATCGGAATGCTTCTTTATTTGCGGATTAGTCTCACATCTCTGCTCTGTGAAACCGGAGGACGAGAGAGGACTACAGATCCCAGCTTTCCTCCGGCTGTAGTCCTACATAGATGGAATGTTGATGCAGAGAAGTGAGACCAAGAACTCCTAACCTACTGTCTTATTTACGAAACACCTGCTTTTCCAGTGGTGCATTTTTTACCCCACCGACCGCCAACCCAATATCTCATCTGTGTACCTGCCTCTCTTGTAAAATACCTCATGTTAACTGTCTTCTGGGAGTCCCTGCATGTTTATTTTCACTTTTAAACTTGCACCATCCTCATCACCCAGCCCCATGGTGTGTGTGATACTTGCAGCTCTGGCATAACTGCTAACATGTGTTTGCAGTTGGCTGCTGATGTCAGTTCATCACGACATCTGCTTTGAAAAAGCTTGTTTCGCCCGTCGTCTTTGACAGTACTGGATATTTAGCCCCGACTTTAACAGCAGAACAGAAATAATCTGAATTGCTTCCTTCATTGCCTCAGTTATGTAAGCAATGATGGGCATTCTTGGATCCATTTAAGGCCTTCAATATTAAAAACAAATCTTCTATTATCTACCATGTCAGTTTTGTTGATGTTTTATAATGATTGGAGAGCTGTAGTTCCTCCCCCCTCCTCCAGTTCATTGTGACTCTCACAGCCCGGCTATTTCTGTGTATTCAACACGATCATCTATTATGAGTTTCCACATTATTCTATTGGAGAATTAAAATGCATGCCTAAGGAGAGGCTGGGATTCTTGGCACCGGAATTTCATTTCCATATAATCACGCTATAATTCACAAATGCACACGCGCGGGGGCAAGTCCACACACACACGCTCCCACACACAATACACACACACACACACACTAAACACACCCACACGTTTGTAGAATGCAACTCTATCCCCCACTCCTCGGCAGCTTGTGCTCTCCCTCCTCCGCCATCACTAATTCAGCTGACCTGCAGCACCATCATTTAGTCCTGAGGGAGAGGACAGATGCCTGCATGCACCCAGGAAGCCAGCTGTGCCCCCAGGCATCGACCGGACGCCCCCCGGCAGGACAGGCAAGCAGGCCCAGGCCCCAGGCCCAGGGGGCCCCTGTCCAGCAGCAGCACAATGCTGGCCCGGGCCCCGGGGCCTCTCTGGAGGCTCACCTTCACAAGTTCTTCCATCTCTTCTTGTGGTAGAGAGAGACTGAGGTCGTGTACACTGGAGGAGACTTCTTTGTGGTCTGTGGTCTGGTTTGTTTTGAGCCATCCTGCAGTGTTTTCCTTCCTGCCGCTCTGAGCCATCCACTTCCTTCCTCATCCACTTCCTTCCGTGGCGCCGAGTCCTCTTCGCCGTTCTCCACGGCTGGCTTTAATCACCTCCACGTTAACGTCACACTAAAACACCAGGGGCCAACTTCCTTCTCACAATCACAGATCACGTCAGAAAAATGTATTGTTATCAGGCTCGTCTGACGAGCTTTCGAGAGCCCAGCACTAAGTCCCCTTCTCTCCCAGACCCGGCAGTCAACTGTGTAGATGTGGTGTGTGTTGAGATGTATTACTGCTCTGCCCCCCCGCCTGGTCAGCAAGATGGCCCGGCTGTGCGGGAGCCGGGCTGCTGCGTATCGATCCGCCAGGGGTGCAATGGAGGGACGCCTCTTCAAGGAAGCTCATTTGAAGCTCGATACCCCGCGCGCCGCCTGCGACCACCTAGCGCTGCCTGCGACCACCTAATGAGCCGCGCTCATGGATGGTCACTTTCCCAGGAATCGAAAATGACATTTGTCTGTTGTAGCCTGGGGGGAGGTTGTGGTTGTGGCTCTGCTTCAATCGATAGGATCACTCGTACAGTGCCAGGCTGGATCGCAAAGGCTATGTCAGGCTGGTCTTCCGAGTCCACCAAGGTTAACATCTGTAGGCAACGGGAAATTCGAAAAGTCTCCCCACAACACCATACCCACAACAGCTGTCGGTGAACTGTGAATTATTTACGTTGCCAAATAATGAGGTGAAGTATTTTCATCTATGACCTGCCGTTATCTAATGCTGGTTCTGTGTCGGAGGGAGTCTCTAAGCAGAGTCTGAGAGCTGGGGAAACATGTCAAAAAGAGGATTGTAATAAAGTGTCGCGTATCAAAGCCAATACGGACCATATAAAAGAAGCATAAAGGAGAGGGAATGTGATTTTTCTTGCCGAAGCGACTCCCAGGCAGGAGAGATGAGGTGATACCACCTGGAGAAGGCGTGTGTGTGGGATCCGATTTTCCCGGTGAAAAGGAACAAAATTGCGTTGTCTTCGAGACGGACGACACTGGCGGAATTGTTTGCGCTGTCCTCCCTGGCTGCTATCCCAGGGGACCTTGCGTTTTTTCATCCTGCCAGCCATGTTTGAGGATAGCTTCCAGACATGGGACCATTACTGCAGTATGGAATCACATTTGAGAAAGGCAAACAACCTCACAAGCACACACACACACGGTACAAACACCTGTGCGCACACATGCCGTGGGCCAACGTTTCATTGGCATGTTCCCTCAGACAACGCGCTCTCCTCTGGGCTCCATCACAGACAGGATAGCATCCGCCGTAGCCTTCATGAGACAGGAATTATGTACAGCTCCCCATTGGAAGCCACAGAACACTGAGTTTGTGGGATCTGTAGGTTGGAGTGCCCTACAGCAGCTGTTCTCACACACACACACACACACACACACACACACACAGACACATACACATACATAGCTTTTTAATCTCTGCTCAATCTCTCCATCATAGTGTCTTTGACTTTTGTTAGGAATCAATATGTCTGTCTCCAGGCATAGTACTCTCCTCTCATGCCCAAGAAAAAACACATTGATTCCTAACAAAAAGTCAAGAAGAGACCCATGAAACCAGTAAGTTTGTTCCGGTTATCAGTCAACAATCGCATCGACAACGCTCTTATTTGATTACTTCGACACAAAAGCAAGTCGACAATCACAGAACAAGAATGGAAACACAACTCAGTGATGTTCCTTCCTGTACGACAGATGTTTGTGTGTCTACTTATTCAGCTGTGTGAACCCTACGGCTGTTTACAATACTGCATCAACACACACACACACACACACACACACATCCAGTCTCTCTTTACAGTAGGCTGGTTACCCTGGGCCCAGCTCTGGTTGATCCATGGAGGGGGGGGGGGGGGTGTTCTCTGGTTCTCCCCGACAAACATTTACGGTATTCAACACGGTAGTGAGCCGCCATCAGTTTGCCTGTTTGCTTGGGTGTGTGTCAGGGAATGTGTGTTTGTGTTAGGGAATGTGTGTGTGTGTGTTAGGGAATGTGTGTTTGTGTTAGGGAATGTGTGTGTGTGTGTGTTAGGGAATGTGTGTTGGCAGGTGTGAACAGTTCAGTAAATGATTGTTTATCCCTCACTGTGACTATTCAGCTATGACTATTAAAGTACCACGAAAATGCCGTCGTTCAAACACTGTCATTTCTGACAACATATATATTATTTGTGGGTGTTATTCTCATGTGACATCATGGCATCATGCCTGCTGTGAGTTTCTTACCTAACTCAGCACTGGTGTTGTGTAACAACTCTAGGTGAAGTGTGTGTGTGTGTGGGGGGGGGGGTGGGGGGGGGTGTGGGGGTTGCATTGTGGGTAATGCGGTTCCTGTGCTAATGAGGCTGGCTCATGGACGTGTGGTAAATAGCATGATGCCCTGCTCTTATCTCCTGGCTAATGATGTCTGCAGCTCCATTCAATTGAGAGAGACACAGGAGGTCACTAAAAGGTTTGCCACCCAGTCCAGCCACTTAATGGATTTATGTGTTTGTTTTCTATTCATTAAATCCCTGCAGCCACATGTTCAGGCTCTGTCTCTATCCACACTGTCAACCGATTAAAAAGTGAATAATTCCTCTCAAATGGTTTAGCCCCTAGACCTTTCTGGGATTGATGTTGGAGTGGTCAGCAGTCATATGCCTAACTTGAAATTCAATTAATATGCTTTTTTTGGTCAGTTTTATGCGTTAAAATTGTGTACGTTAAAATTGAATTGGCACTTAATAAATATATATATATATATATATATATATTTGGAGGAATTTAGAGTAATACATGCAGAATGTTATTGTCATTGAGTTCATCTGAGTTATAATGAAATGGACAGAGCTGTCTAAAAGGTTGCTGGCTAACAACATCATCATCGTCTGTTCTATACCCTCTGGACACTACCTTCTACAATGCTATTGTCACACTTGCAAAATAAATGTCCCCCTTTTAACAATAATAAAAAAGCGACTTCTATTTGACGACTTCTGAAGTTTCCAACCCCAAAAACCGGGGCAGACATCCCAAAGGTGATCCTGAATTCTTCCTCGCTCTTCAGAATAGCTCACTTTGCCACCAAAGAGTGAGTCAGAGGCTGCATGTTGATCTGTCACTTTCGATTGGTGCTGACGACGGCTGATGCTAGGCTAATTAGAAGTGGTCCTCCCTCCCTGGCTGTTGCCAGTCAGTTAGCGCTCTGTGAGAGCCTCGCTGCTCCCCTGGTCTCCTCTGCCCTTGACCGACCCTGCGGCTCTAATGCTTTTCTTCGTTTCTTTTTCTTCATAGCCTGCTCTTCGATCTCGGCCTCCCTCTCTCCGTTTCTGTCTTTCTTCTCTCTCTCTTTCTCTCTCTCTTTCTCTCTCTCTTTCTCTCTCTCTTTCTCTCCCATGCTTCTCTCTCTGTCTTTTATCCCTCCATATCTTTTTTTCACCTCATATTTTCTGTCTATGGTGTGATCAAATTGCTTCTGGCCCTTCTTCTTACTGTGTGTGTGTGTGTGTGCTCTCTCTGTGTCCAGGAGCTGGTGGGGAGCAACCCTCCGCAGAGGAACTGGAAGGGAATAGCGATTGCTCTGCTTGTCATTCTGGTCATCTGCTCGCTCATCGTCACCTCCGTCATCCTGCTGACGCCAGGTACGTGGGCCGCCTGGGCCGGGCACGCCGCCTCACCCCCCCCCCTTCCCCCAACCCCTCCCCTTCCTTACTCTGTCACCCTTGCACATGCTCACTCACGTGTGCAATGTAATTTCACAATAATAAAGGTGCGTTGAAACTCTCTCTCTCTGTCTAACACTCACACACACTGGGACGCCCATTTCCTAGTCTGGATCCCTGTAGCTGTTACACTGGGACGCCCATTTCCTAGTCTGGATCCCTGTAGCTGTTACACTGGGACGCCCATTTCCTAGTCTGGATCCCTGTAGCTGTTACACTGGGACGCCCATTTCCTAGTCTGGATCCCTGTAGCTGTTACACTGGGACGCCCATTTCCTAGTCTGGATCCCTGTAGCTGTTACACTGGGACGCCCATTTCCTAGTCTGGATCCCTGTAGCTGTTACACTGGGACGCCCATTTCCTAGTCTGGATCCCTGTAGCTGTTACACTGGGACGCCCATTTCCTAGTCTGGATCCCTGTAGCTGTTACACTGGGACGCCCATTTCCTAGTCTGGATCCCTGTAGCTGTTACACTGGGACGCCCATTTCCTAGTCTGGATCCCTGTAGCTGCTTGTGTTTTGAAAACGGCCTCAGTTTGACCTTCAGGCTCTGTTCCACCAGATTTACCTGAGAAGCCCCAGTAATCTACCAGCCATCTGTTTACATGTGCTCCTCCAAAGGCCCTTGACGGGCTTTCATACACGCTCACTGTCGTTTTGATCAGTATTATTGTCCATATATCAGAGTTATAACTAAATTTGCAGCGGGCTAATTAGCTTTTTCTTTTTTTATGAGAACTGGCTGTCGTTTGCCAATTACAGTTTGAGTTTCCCTTGGGCATCACATATGCTTGGGTCAATAACAACAGTGGAAGCTTTGTTAAAGAAATATTTTCAATGTGCTGCATGTAAATTTCTATTATCTTTGCGCCCAGCTGTCATGTCAGACAGTAATGAGCTTGGATCCCCTTGAGTCAGGCCAGAGAGGAGAACCAGAATATCTGTCAGTCAGAGGGGACAGTACAGTATCTGGACTGCAGGCAATGTGAATGTGTTTTTCAGGCAAAGCAGAGGGAGAGGGAGCAGTAGAGTTGACACTAACTCGTTCTTCTGTCTTCTCTGTCATTGTGGCCAGTAACAAAACGTTGAGACCAGGGACTTCAGACAACATGACAGATTTATTTGAATATTCAACAAACATCAGCAGGATGTTGTTGGGATGTATTGTTGGGATGTTGTGTGTGTGTGTGTGTGTGTGTGTGTGTGTGTGTGTGTGTGTGTGTGTGTGTAAAAGGAAGTCGAGGCAATGTTTTAGGTCTTGCTTGCTTTTTGGAACGAGCAGTTGAAACTTTTTTTCCAACTCCAAGTTGATTTTGAAGTGAAAATGACTAGTGTTTCAACGTAGCCTGCCCTTTGCACTACCTTGCACCAAGGAAGCAGTCTGCAGAGTGGAACACCCACCGCTGTCCCACAGAGCAAAGTGATAGTCTGCTACCCTTTGACAGGAATTATGGGATGGCTGCCACCACCCACTCAATAAGCCAGGTGTATGGATTGATGTTGTCGTGCCAAAATTTTCTGGCGGAACCTAACTGCTCCTGACAAGCACTTTGTTCTCTCCCCCCCACGTCTCACCATGACAACCTGCCTCGCTCTCTCTCTCTCGCTCTCTCTCTCTCTTCAGCAGGCAGGCCTTCACTGCCTCGACATCCTCTTGACATCGGGACAAGTCAGTCAGGGATTTTGTGTGTTTTTTTTTTGTGTGTGTGTAAGTGAAGGATGAGCATGACGTGTGCTCTGACCGTGGGAACAGCAAATCCATACTCCCTGATCCGTTGTTCCTCCGTTTGGGGAGATGGATCGCCTGGGCTTCTGTTCTGCTCTCTTTCTGTTGGCGTGCGATTTTTCCGCTGGTTCTCAGGGCTCTGTATTAAAGATGAGGCTCTGCTGCTGGGTCGGGGGGTGATTGACAGCTCCGCTGCTCCTCCGGGGCTCCGCAGAGCCCGGCTACCTGCTGGGACTGTGAGCATGTCTCCAGGCCTGAACCATCTCCCTCGCCTCCGACAAGCGGCTTCCAGACATCCACGAACATCTCATTGGCCACCTTAAGCTGATTATTCCCCGCAGCTCCGAGAAGCGTGGCTGACCGAACATGCTTCATTCACGCGAGTGGTGGGGGAAAAGAGGGGTTCTTTCAGAGATTAGAAGGACAGACCTTTGAAATGAGGCCCGGGTCAATAACCAGTTCTCCGAACGGATCCACTGGGGAGTTCTTGTGCACTCCTACGAAGGAAAAGGGGAACAGAGAGAGCAGATTGAGCTGACATCGTAGAGATGGGGAGCTTGCGCACAAGACACGTCATGGAAAAGGGAACTGACTGTCTGTGAATTGTGGGCGTGTATTGGGAAATAGTGTTATGGAGGGAGGGGGAATTGGCCCATCTTGACTATATGAGCTGGATCTTTGAAGTCTCGAGCGTTTTTTGTTGTTGTTATTCCTGTATTGTTGCTTTGTTAACTAAACCATCAAGCTACCTTATTTTGAAAGATATTCCACTTAGTTTTCAAAAACCTTCTGACAAACGGAAATATACTACATTGTGCAGTGTCACTGTGTAATGTGAGTGACATCAGGGAAGGTAGATAGGTAGGGGCCTTGACAGGGTTTCTTTAGCACATGAAACACGATTAGGGACTGATATCCCAGCTCTCAATCCAGGCCTCAGGAGAACTGTTTCTCCTCTGTGTCTCTCTCTTTCACCCTCCCTCTCTCACACTCTCCTTTACCCTCTCTCCCCCTCTGTCTATCTCTCATTCACCCTCCCTCTCTCTCACACTCTCCTTCACCCTCCCTCCCTCTCTCCCCCTCTGTCTCTCTCTCATTCACCCTCTCTCCCCCTCTCACACTCTCCTTCAGCTTCTCTCACTCCCTCACATTCTCTCTTTCACCCTCATTCACTCTTTCTTGCTCTGCCTCTCTCTCTCTAAGGTCTCTCTCCTGCTCCCTCTTTCTCTCCACCTCTCTCTCTCTCTCTCACACACACACACACACCACACACACACACACACACACACACACACAAGCATCCGTATCCATGTTCATTTTCACAGAAATTATAGGATTAAATACTAGGTTTTTAATGCTTTGCTCTTTGGGGCTGGGGGCAGTGTGTGTGTGTGTGTGTGTGTGTGTAGGGTGGGAGGGGGGGTTAAGTGACAGTAAGGACATGGAGGTAGTAGGGGTAAATAAGGCTGCAGTGTGTTTGAACGTGGAGCGATGTGTGTGGATGGGCTGGTGAGTGTGTTGGTTGGGTGAGAGTGTGTGAATGTGGTGGGGTGAGGGGAGGGTGTTCATCTTGAAGCTGTATGTGTGTGCAGGGCTTGTCCAGGTCTAAGCCCACATCCTTCCTTTCCACACACACACACACACACTAGCACAACCCCATCACTGCTGTACACCACCTGAATGTCCACTTACCCCAGCAGGGCCTGCAGTCAGAATGCCCCTTATAAATATTTATCTTGGTGCAGGTGTTGGGGACAAAACGCTCACTGCAGAACAGCCCCCAACATTGTAACACACACACACACACACACACACACACACAACCCTGCCATCCGGCTCCTGTTGTCCGACGGATCAAACTCCCCCTAACACCTGCAGCCAAGCAGGAACAGCACAAAACGCTCTTGCTTAAACACCCGCGGGGCTGGCTTAAAGGGTTTACTGTTTATTTCCTGGGGCCATTTGATTTTTGGGAAATATCCCGATTCCTTTTTCGGAAGAAAAAAAAAAAGATGAAAGGTTTGTGGTGTCCGACCCTGATAAGATCTGAGAATGACTACTCAGTGAGTGTGTACTATTTGGACAGGATTACAGTTCTGCAAGGAGCCTCTGGCCTCCAAATGATTTGATTAAGTGTTGAAGGATTCATCTCCTGGGGTTGGTTGGAGTACTGATGTTGCGGTGCCGTTTGTGTTGACCTTGGAGAGCTGCCGGACCTGAGGAGAGGACAGATGCCTGAGGAGATTAACACAACCAAATTGTTCACGGAATTGGATTATTCACAGAACGAAACTATTAACCGAATGATATTATTAACTGAACAAGTTCAATAATAGACTGAGAGATTGTCATGTCTGATAGGAATCACGGAATTATTGGTGAGCGACCAAAATGAACCGAGGCATTTTCGGTAAACAAACGGCCATTTGAGAGGTGGGGTTTTTCCCAGCCGAGCGTGGAAAGAGTGTCTCGAACACTCACCTCCCACCTCTGTTCACGAGGGGGAAGTCCTGTTGATGAGGGAGAAGAGAGCCCTACCACGCCCACATCGCAGAGTCATTGCAAGAGTCGGCAAAACAGAACGCTGGATGGAAACGTGTGGATAAGCGCGTCGTCATTCTGTCTCAGCCCATCACACGCTGCTTGAGCAGGGTTCAAAGTGGGAGCGCCGCCGACTGGAGCGATGGTGAACGCGCGATTGTGTTCAGCCTACCTCGTCAGTCTTCATTTGACTCCTCCCCCATCATGGCTTTCACTCGCCTTCCCTGTTTCTCGTGGCTTTTCCTTTCTAGTGAGCTGTCACACAAACACACTGGGGGTGGATCTCAAACCGAAAAAATCATTCACATTTCCTTCTTTTAGCAGATGCTCGTACCCAAAGCACTGAGACAAACAAATATACGTAAATACATCCAGAAAAGACTGGCTTGATGAGGCTTTTGATGTTTTTCACCACAGAAACCCAGACTGGCAGGAGCAGGGGTGCCGCCACTAATTTTGGGCCCCATGGACAAAAAAAAACAAATAATAATAATAATACGTAATAATTTCTATTTGTTTTTCTATTTTTTGGGGCCCCTATCAGTCAGGAATTGTCCTAACTTTTCCCCCCTATAACGGCGCCCCTGGGCAGGAGACAAGCTAGAAAGCACCTCACAGGAACATGCAGTCTTTAGTTGGAATGAAGCTGTTTTCCCTGTTGATATACTGCTGTCTTTACCATGCTCTCCAGTGTTGAATTGTGGGTTCTATTTGGGTTTGGGCTGAGGCCTTACCGCAGCAGCCTGGGTTTGAATCCCTTTGATGCAAGTCTTCCCCTCTCTCTCACCCCTGCCTTCCCCTGCATGAAGTAAAGCCCAAAATATAAGACATAAAAAACTAGTGTTTAATTGTGTTCTCCTCTCTTACTCTTTCTCTATCTCTCTCAGGTGAAGATGACAACCTGGCCCTGAAAGGGAAAGTGACGGTCGGGGATATCTTCAGCAAGGATTTCAAGGTGCACGACCCGGATGCCAAGTGGATAAGCAGTGAGTCCTCCTGCCCTGGGTCAATACCAGGAGTGCTTCCGCATGGCGCTGGGCCGTGACCACACAGCGTTAGATGAGGCAGTGGTGTTGCTTGCACGCACAAACCGCAACTCACGCACGCACACACATCCACGCTGTAGCGCTGCAGTGTGATTAGGATCCGGAAGGGAACAGCTCATATTGCAACTAGCAGACTAATGAGGCATCTTTAAAGTGGCTCATACCCAACAAAATAGTCTCCTCCAATAAGACATGGCTAGCAGGGATGGTCGAGGGTATGCAGCTGCTTAATCTGGCCCAGTTCTGGTCCACTAGAACTGGTCGCCTTTCCCTCCCTCCTTCCCTTCCTCTCTCCTTCCCTCTGTCCATATCCCCTTTCTTCTCTCCACTCTCATACCCCTTCCTCTCACACATTGTTCATCCAGAGTCACGCCTCCCTCCGCGAATCGTCCTTGTTCGATCACCGCTACCTGTCGAGTTTGACAATCTCGTTAACGTCTGCTTAAACAAATCCATTCTGCGGTCGGCAGGAAGCAAAGCTCTGGGTTTGAAAGCCGTATGTCCATGTTAATCTTGTTTTTATATGTGTTTTAAATATTGAATTCAGTTGTGTAGAAATTGATTTTTGTATGCTTTGACAGTTTTTTTAATCAAATGAGTAATTCCCAGCAATACATTTGAGACTGGAGAGTTTTTAATGACCTGCCCGATTGTTTGAGACTCTTGAGGTCAGTTTGGGGTAATGATGCCAGGCAGGGGCTCCATGTGGATTCCCACAGCTTTGAGTTATTAAACCGCTCTGCTGCAGTGATGTGACATGGACATATGGACAGAGCTGTGCAGAGCTGGATGCATCCCTGGGCCCTCATCCCTGGGCCCTCATCCCTGGGCCCTCATCCCTGGGCTCTCATCCCTGGGCCCTCATCCCTGGGCTCTCATCCCTGGGCTCTCATCCCTGGGCTCTCATCCCTGGGCTCTCATCCCTGGGCCCTCTTCCCTGGGCCCTCATCCCTGGGCCCTCATCCCTGGGCCCTCATCCCTGGGCTCTCATCCCTGGGCCCTCATCCCTGGGCTCTCATCCCTGGGCTCTCATCCCTGGGCCCTCATCCCTGGGCTCTCATCCCTGGGCCCTCATCCCTGGGCCCTCATCCCTGGGCCTTCATCACTGGGCTCTCATCACTGGGCTCTCATCCCTGGGCCCTCATCCCTGGGCTCTCATCACTGGGCCCTCATCCCTGGGCTCTCATCCCTGGGCTCTCATCCCTGGGCCCTCATCCCTGGGCCCTCATCCCTGGGCCCTCATCCCTGTGCTCTCATCCCTGGGCCCTCATCCCTGGGCCCTCATCCCTGGGCCCTCATCCCTGGGCCCTCATCCCTGGGCCCTCATCCCTGGGCCCTCTTCCCTGGGTCCTCTTCCCTGGGCTCTCATCCCTGGGCTCTCATCCCTGGGCTCTCATCCCTGGGCCCTCATCCCTAGGCCCTCATCACTTTCCTCCAGAAGTCCTTCAGTCATCCTCTTCCCATCTCTCCCCTCCGTAATTGGGCAATCAGCCGCCTCCATTGACAAGCAGCCTATTTCCAGCTCTGCATCTGAATCCAATTGATTCAGCGTCAACATGGTTTCATACCATGGTCGGAGGGTTTTGACTGGGAAGTGTTCCATGACCACATGGAGCTGTTTGCCAGTCATCACAGCCCTGGTCGTATTGCCTCCTGCCCCCCTCCCAGCCTCAGTGATGCATGCTAAACACCCAGGAAGTGATCTGGGAAGTGCCATCAAGTACATAGGAGCATGATTGGCCCCTCAAGCTGCGATGGCTCACCCCAAGCACAGTAGCTCCGCTTAGTGTTTAGGATGGATCCTGCAGGCATGGCCTTACAGCAGTGTTTGCACTACTAACTCAGTCCAGAGCTCATATCCAGGCAGCTTTCACCGAGATAGACTTTCAGCATTTTAATTTTATTTTTTTCGGAGGGGAGATGCATACTGTGTGATACGTTTGAGCAGGAAGCAGCCATCGTATAACCAGATGTAGATCATAATCACAGCAGGTCCCATAATATTAGGCTGTTTAAGTTTAAGCGATTCATTAAAGATTGACACAGAGCTGAATGCAAACTGCATTCAAGCAACACGGAAGTGAACAAGTTAGCACTGCAGGCGTCGCTGTCAACATCCGTGTTTAACCAAATCACAGTTTGCCTCGTTTTTTTGAGGGGGTCGAAAGTTGTTTATCTCCAGGCTTCCTTATCCAAATAGGGTGTTATTTTTTGCCTCGTGCATTAAGCGTCACGCTGTTTCTCCTCAAACAAAAGGCCTAATTCTCTCGTGTTGCCGAACGTGAGCGACATGATAAAGAACCCTCTCGCCCTGACGCTCGTCTGGCCCAGCGGTGGCCAGCGTTGGCAGCGCTGGGCGGCCAACTGTCACTCCAAACTACCTTCATGTCACTGCCCCCCTGACCCACGCTCAACCTCATCCCGCCTCAGTACACAACCAGAGGCCCGCACCGCACAGAGGATCAACACCATTTCTCCCTCCTCTCCCGCTGTGAGGGTCCGAGTGCTGAGAGGACACATACGGCTGGATTGTTCATTAGAGTCCCTTTGAAAATTTGATGACGCTTTTTATAGCTCACCTGAGAGCCAGAGCAGGAGATATTTAAGGCTGGTATGCTGCGAGGGAGAAGCGATTTGATTCAGCCACAGTTTCCTTCCGTAAGTCTTCTTCCTCAGCAGCCTCCCTTTTCAGCTGTCAGGCCGCCCGCCGTTGTCAAGCGCCCGTGTAGACTAGTGATGAGCCACTGAAGGAGAGTGTCCTTCTGTGTGTGTGTGTGTTAGTTCGATACGAGGCCCAGCCCCACCACTCCACTGTGTGTCTGTGCGGATCCACGCCTTGAAGTGAACCTCATTTATCGATCGTGTTCAGCAGACCGTCGGTCATGGAGTTTCAGAGACTGCACGCGAGGCGCGTTTGATTCGGCTCCCCTTCCTCCCCTTCCGAAGGTGTCCCCCTGTGGCCGGCGCGGCGGCGGGGATCACAGTGGCATGGCTGTCACGATGAGTCATAGCAGAGGAGTTGTATATGAAGCCATCAGCTGTGGGAAGGCCAGCGTTGCGGAGGGAGGGGGGGGGGGGGGGGCAACAAAGAGATCAGAAGCACCCAGGAAAGGTTAAGTGGAGAAATTCATGAGGCAAAATTACTGTTGAATTAATGTGTTGGTGAAAAGAGACAGATCCTAGGAGAGAGGGGCTGTGAGCGCCTAATATGAATGTATTTTAGTCTCTCTCTCTCTCTCTCTCTCTGTCTCTCTGTCTCTCTCTCCACCCCTCCCTCCGCACACCTCCCTCACCCTACCTCCCCTCCCCCCTCCCTCCCCCATGACATGAATAAGGCAGGCAGCAGAGGAGAGGTGGATCAGAGAATAGAGCAGAAAGGCCAGAGCCCTGGGCTGCACCCCAACACACCAGGGACGGGGGATGGGGGGGGGGGGGGGGGGGGGTTTGGTATGTCAAGGTGAACAGAGACAGGGGGACAAAGGAGAGAGGTGGAGACAGAGAGTTGGAGGGGTAGGGGCATTGAGGCCCCAGAGGTAGATGAAACCAAGGAGGGTCAGACTTGTGGAAAAGAACAAAGGGCACAGAAAAGCGAGGAAGGATTCCCAACGTACCTGGGGGTTGAGGAGCTCCCTGGCAGACTGGAGAAGACCTGCAGAAGCTGCCGTGAAGCTGCTGAACATGAGCCTGTGTCTTCAATGATGGATGGAAACAATGGCTTGAATGGTCGATGGTAGATGAGAAGAATAGATCGAGGAGGATGGTGGAGAGAGAGAGAGACACAGACAGAAGGAGAGAGAGAGAGAGAGACATACAGAAGGAGAGAGAGAGAGGGAGAGGGGCTCAGACAGAGAAGAGAGAGAGAGAGTGAGGGAGAGGGACACAGACAAAAGGAGAGAGAGAGGGAGCAGCATGTTGACAGCTGTCGCAAGAGTGAGGTGAGATTTCCTGGTGGAGTCTGAGGCGAGGGTGCAGTGTGTGTGTGTGTGTTTGTGTAGAACACTCTCACCATAAGAACACGGCCAGTCCGATCTGGTGAACGACGGATCCATCTACCTCCACTTTGCCCTTGAGAAGGTCACTGTCCCTTCAGCGAGGAACATGAAACATTGAGGAGATGACATGGTAGTGGTCGTCAAACTGGATCAGAGTAGAACATGTCCTGGAGCAAATGCTGCTCATTGCTATTTATTGGATTTCTGAAATTTGATGTGTTGGCAGCAGGTTGGTTGATATTGCAGTACTTTCCAGTGAAGGGTAGAGGAGCAGTTAAATCCCTGCAATCTAAAGGGGAAAAAAAGAGAATTGCTCTGTCATCTCTGATTTTGTGCTCTTAAGTGATTGTGATGCCAAGTAAGGCAACTCCAATGGAGAGTTAGGAAAGCTAGCAGATAAAGAAAGCTCTGTACGGCTATCTCTGCTATGATTACCACCACTAATGGTCCGCATCCCTCTATGGAGGCAACATGGCCGACTGTTGATAGAAGAGAGAGAGAGACAGAGAGAGAGACACAGAGAGAGAGACACAGAGACAGAGACACAGAGAGACACAGAGAGAGAGACACAGAGATAAAATGACAGACAGGTGGGAAGCGAAAGAGAGAGGAGAGAGTGCGAGGTGGTGGGAGGGGTTCTGTGTGATAGTCCTTGACTGTTGAAAGACGCGGATGACTTGGATCTGCCTGCTCCAGCCTCTTAGCCCTCTGGAGACGCATGCTGCTGACAAGCCAACAGTGATGGAGCTTGTTACATTTGGAGTCTTTCTTGGGGGGAAGGACAGTAGTTGTAGTATTAGTAGTACTGTAGTAATAGTGGAAGGAACATTATTGATCCCCCAAGGGGAAGTTGCGTTTTGTTTATTTTATTTATTCACCAGTATAGAGATCAGGACCAGCTGAATCCCATTCACCAGTGTACATTCAGCCCACCGTTCAAAAGTAAAACTCTGGTCTTTCACTCTCCCTCTCTTTCACTCCCTCTTTCACTCCCCCCCTCTCTGTCTTTCTCTCTCCCTCCTCCAGGTAATGAGCTGTTGTACCGGTCTCGTGAAGGGGACGTGGAGAAGTTCAACATAGAGACCGGAGAGAAGACCGTCTTGGTGCAGAACAAGAAGTTTGTAAGTGCAACTCCCCTACCGCCAGAACTTAAAATAATCGCTGCAAAAGAAGAACAGACTGTGTCTTTGAAATCAAATTCAAACTCGGCACCAGCAACATCAAAGTGCCCAAAAAAGCTGTTCCCAGAGAAAGCAGTCAGATGATCCATCAGCTTATTTTAAAGCCTTGAATTGTTTTTCCTCCTTCCTGGCTTCCTGTGATCTGTCCAGGAGATTTGCAAGGGTTAGTTAAGAGTGTGCCTGATTGTAATGCCTCATATGTTCCTCCCTCCTCCAGGAGATGTACAAGGCCAGCAGGTACGAGGTGTCTCCAGACCTGAAGCACGTGTTGCTGGCCTACACCGTCACCCCGGTGAGCTCCACGTTCTGTCACGCCCGGTGATGAGTGAGCCTAGACACAGGGGGGGGTGTCGGCACATGGAGGTGCACTGTTGCTGGGGGGGATAGGGGGGGATGGGGGATGGGGGGAGGGAGAGTAATCACGGAGGAGGGGAGAGGCCATGTCGCCCTCCCCTGGCTTCCCCTACACGGGTGAGGGGGTGTGCTTGTGGACGGCAGGGGGGGAGAGGGTGAGTGATTGTAGATAGGGGTGGGTGGGGGTGAGTGCTTGTGGAGAGGGGGGGGGGGGGGGGGCAGCCAGGTGAAACTACCACAAATGCACTGCAGAGATGGGGGGGGGGGGGGGGGCAGAGAGGGTGTTTGGAAAGCGTGAGGGGGGGGGGGTGACCCTCACAGCCCTGCAGTGGAGTGGGGATAGACACATGGAAGGGGAATGCAGATGCAGAATGAGTGGATGTAGGTTATGTAGGGTATGGTGCATGTGTGTTGGGTGCTGCACTGCTGGTACACAGAGAGAGACATAGAGAAGGGACAGAGAAAGAGAAAGGGAGAGAACGGAAACAGAGAGAAACAGATGGAGAGAGAAAATCAACTGAGAACTGTGTGTGTGTGACACTGAAGAGGAAGAGATGTCTACCTGCCATAGAAGTATATCATGCAGCTCAGACAGACATACACACAGAGAACAACCAACACCACTGCTAAAACCACTGGACTGGGAAGGCAGCGTGACAGCCTCCAATGTGTGTGTGTGTGTGTGTGTGTGTGTGTGCATTAGTACATATGTACGTGCGTGCGAGTGGGTGGGTGTGTGCATATAGTGTGTGTATGTGTGAGTGATTTTGTTATTCCATATCTGTCCCCCCATTGCCTTGACGGGTGACAGTTCTGTCCCCCAGCTGTCATTGCACAAACACACAAACACACACCTTGTTACCAACACACACACACACACACCTTGTTCCCAACACACACACACACCTTGTTACCAACACATGCTGCGACTTGCCCTTTACAGAGGAGTCTCTCTCTCTATTTTTCTCTCCTTTTCAATCTGGTTTTCTCTCTACTTCTCTCTTTTCACTCTATCTCTCTCTTTTTTGTCTCACTTTCTGTCACATTCTCTCTCTCTCTCTCTCTCTCTCTCTCTCTCTCTCTCCCTCTCCCTCTCTCTCTCTCTCTCTCCCTCTGTCAAACACACACACACACACACCATGTAAGGCGGTGCTAGAATATCAATCAGTGAGTAGGGTGTTGAGTGCTCTCCTGTGTCTTGTTTTACAGGTGTACCAGTTCTCATTCACAGCTTTCTACATCATCTGCAGCCTGGAGACACCGTAAGTAGCCTCTGAAGACAGCGGACATCTTGCTTTCCTGTTTCCTGTCCTCATCAAGCTTACTTCTAGGACAGATTTAGGACCAGCTATTTCATCACAGCACAGCCCCCTTTATCCAGTGTGTCCTTGATAAGAAAACTGACCTCGGATCAGTCATCCTCACCTGCGGTTCCAGGATCTCTCCTCAGGCTGGCTCTAACTGTGTGCTGCCACCTTGTGACGATGAGAGGAACAGCAGGCAGGGATAAGATGACCTCATCCATTCTCACCTCCAAACAGAGACATAGTTGGGTGCACCTCTAATTCTCCAGCCTGCCCAACACAGCACTTTTCTAATGAAACAGAAGTGGTTGTGGTTTAAAGCACCAGTATTTATGGATTCACTTCAGCCTTTGTTCTGCAGATGGGCTACACCAGGGGATTGTAATGTCTGGATGATGTGTTTGTGTGTGTGTGTGTGTGTGTGTAATGGCTCTGTCTTCTCTCCCCCAGGGAGACATGGAACCTGAACCCACCAGAGGTGCGTAACGCTCAGCTGCAGTACGCAGGCTGGGGGCCCACCGGACAGCAGCTGGTAAGGACCGCAACTCCCATCAGCCCCCTCTCTCCTCCACACACGTCACACAAAAGGGGAAATCCACTCATCCACGTTTGTCCTCACGGCTAAAATCACCTCCTTCGTTGACTCGCTGTGTCATCATCGGCCATTTCAGCGAAATGCTTTCCGAGTGCGGCGCCAATGAGCTTCGAACCCTTTACCAATGTGACCGACGAAAGCCACACAGCAGTCTGTGGTGCAACTCTCTGGCAGTGCAGCCTGGGTCTAGTCAAAGACCCAACATTAGTATGCCTCAGTGTGCTGGGTTCAGGGCAGAGAGACTGTGAGCAATGATGTCCTGCAGCAGCATGCTATTCATTACCTGTAATCTCTTCAGTGGATGAATTAGCTGAGTGCCTGTATTGATATCCCACTCTCTCTGTCAGTGTTTACTGACACAGCCCAGGGTCCATCCAGCCATCTTCACTCATGGAGGACCTCTGCTCCAGAGGTTCACTTTGTAGAGTTTAGGAACCAGAGGACAGAGAGGCTGCTGCTAGCATGCTGAAAAACACACGTGTGTGTGTGTGTGTGTGTGTGTGTGTGTGTGTGGATGCGCCTCATGATAATACGTGTGTGTGTGTGTGTCGAAGACAGCTTGGTTCTGGCTCTTCACAAGTGGGCCAGGTCCTTGTCTCAGTCGCCTTGGCCCAGATTCAGATTTAATCAGGGACCTGGTCTGTCCTGTACTGTACTGCACTGTCTCTACTGTCTGCATGTTGGCCCCATCTGTCCTGGACTGTGTTGCACTGTGTTGTACTGTATGTTCTGTCTGAATGTGTGTGCCTGTCTGTAGATCTGCATTCTATGTACTGACCCAGCTGAGTCCATCACACTTTGGTCTCTGGCTTGTCTCTGCAGAGAAGGACCACGAGTTCCCTCTGCCTCAGTCCCACCTCCTGTCCGTTAGAGAAGGGAGAACGAGAAGCTGCATCTCTCTCCTGCTGCACCAGAGCACAGGGTGTAGGAGAGGGCAGGGTCTAGGAGAGGGCAGGGTCTAGGAGAGGGCAGGGTGTAGGAGAGGGCAGGGTCTAGGAGAGGGCAGGGTCTAGGAGAGGGCAGGGTCTAGGAGAGGGCAGGGTCTAGGAGAGGGCAGGGTGTAGGAGAGGGCAGGGTCTAGGAGAGGGCAGGGTCTAGGAGAGGGCAGGGTCTAGGAGAGGGCAGGGTGTAGGAGAGGGCAGGGTCTAGGAGAGGGCAGGGTCTAGGAGAGGGCAGGGTCTAGGAGAGGGCAGGGTCTAGGAGAGGGCAGGGTCTAGGAGAGGGCAGGGTCTAGGAGAGGGCAGGGTCTAGGAGAGGGCAGGGTCTAGGAGAGGGCAGGGTCTGCAGAAAGCAGAACCCCGCAGAGATGTTTCCAGCAAGGTGTGAGGCTACAAGCACAGGATATCCTGCTGACTTCTTACTCACTCCCGCTCCCCCCCCCCCCCCCCATCAGAGACGATAGACTTTCTAAACAGCATTCCGTCTCTGGATAAGAACTCATAGACTCGACCACTGGGATTTCTCACTTTATTGAACTGCACTGAGATGGATAGATTTCATTATGGAGAGACGCTCTGCAGCGGCGTGCAGTGGGTGGATAGCTCTCTGCGGCGTGCTGTGTGAGGGGCTGGATGTTCATGTCATCATTTGACCTTCAGCTTTTACGACAGCTCCTACAGGAGAGCCCCCCTGGAGAGAGGGCCTTCAGCCCACAAGTGCAAATGTGCATGTATGTCTATAAACAGTATGTAGAAATGATATGACATTACATGATATATTATTTAGGGAAAATGGCCAGGGAAGGTCTGACATCCATAGTCATGCTATACAGTGAGTCAAAGGGGGAGAGGCAAGGCCCGTAAATATTTTTTTTTTTCTGCTTTGAACAATGGATACATAATAGAACTTTATGCTGTGAAAGAAGTGCGGTATTTGTTCGACATGTTCTATGGATTCCAAGCACACTCAGCTGTTAGTGTATTCACTTTCATCCGCTAGTCCACTTCCTGTGCTCCCATGGCGACCACCTCAGTGAATCATCTTTTCTTCTGCAGATCTTTGTGTTTGAGAACAACATCTACTACCGATCTACTGTGGAGAGCAGATCGATTCGTCTGGTCTCCTCTGGAAAGGAAGGGGTGATCTTCAACGGACTCAGCGATTGGCTGTATGAGGGTAAGACCACACCAATGGAACCATGAAAGTGGCTGCTGTTGATGGCATTTTCTAAATACATGATCATATTATAGTAATATTTTATACAAATGATTGAAGTCAGGTTCAAAGGTTAAAAGCGCTATGTTGTGTGTGTGACCAGACTGTAGTGTTGTGGTGTGTGTGACCAGACTGTGTGTGTTTGTTAGACGTGTGTGTGACCAGACTGTAGTGTTGTGGTGTGTGTGTGTGATCAGACTGTAGTGTTGTGTGTGTGTGATCAGACTGTAGTGTGTTTGTTAGACGTTTGTGTCTGTGGTTCCCCTGTCTCCAGTGGTGGGCGGGGTGTCAGACTCCACTGGGAGAGGTAGAACCCTCTAGAGAGAACCTCCACCCTGGGCAGGCCTGGCGTGACTGGGAGTCTCCCAAGAGGGATGCTTCTCCTGGGTTCTCCTGTCACATCAGTCCCAGCTCAGTGCAGCTTTAATGAGGGGGGATACAGCACCGTCTGACCTCTGGCTCATATTTATACTGCACTGGTGCTCAGGCAATTCACACTCATCATTTATTAACCAGATGAATCTCCCAGCCCCAGCTAGCCCCAGCCAGCAGACCATAATCTGGTCTTGGTCTGACTCGCCCCCTCCCTCCCTCCTGGTCCCCCTGGTACTGTCATAGTAATGGCAGCATCCATCCCTGCTCGGTCTACATGGTGGGACTGATGGCCCATCCTCAGGCTGTACTGCGTAGTGGGTCCTACCTGCTGGTGGGGACTGTGGTGTGGGGTAACATCTGGGTTAACCTCCAGCCTGGTCTGGCTGCGAGGGCAGAGACGGGGGATCTTCTCTGATGACTCAATCTCCTCTGCGGTCAAGGTCAACGTCAGAGTCAGCATGCAGGTCAAGGAGGGAGGGAGTGAGTGAGGGCAGAGGGGGGGGAGCAGAGTGGTGGTTGGAGGGGGAGGGCTAAAGGAAGGGATGGAGGGAGTGAGAGATGAGGGGGAGTGTAGGATAGAGGGAAGGAGGGAGAGGGGGAAGGAGGGAGAGGGAGAGGGGGGAGAGCAGAGTGGTGGTTGGAGGGGGAGGGCTAAGGGAAGGGATGGAGGGAGTGAGAGATGAGGGGGAGTGTAGGATAGAGGGAAGGAGGGAGAGGGGGAGGAGGGAGAGGGGGGAGGAGGGAGAGAGGGAGAGGGGGGAGGAGGGAGAGGGGGGGGGGGGGAGGGAGAGGGGGGAGGGAGAGGGGGAAGGCTCAGAGGAAAACCAGGCTTTAAGATCTCAAAGGTTGCTGCCCCAAATTACAGCATAATCTCCTGTTCTAGTCGCAGGGCATGACAGCTTAATCCCTATCCTCAGATAACCTTCTGAACTCTGCCGTTACCATCCTGTGAGTGTGTGTTCATGTACTTTGTGTGTGTGTGGGTGTGTGTTTAAATGAAATGCTTTGTCATGCGTATCCATTAGATTTGTTGTCATGCTGGAATTGAACCTAGCCCTTGGGCTAGTGGTCTGACTCTGATACACAGCTAATACTACTATAGCACACCCATGTTTACTGGGAAGCATCTGTTTGTTTGTTTATTTGTGTTTATCAGCGTTCATCACATGCAGCCCAATGCATTTACAGCAGTAAATAGACCAGAGGAAAATCCAATCAAAACAAGTTTTCTGTTTGATCTGACTCTGTCTGGATATTTAGCATGAATCTGTTTGACTGTCTTGACAAAACCTCAGCATGACTGAAGCTGGGTTCAGAGAAGTGCTCCTTAATAAACCCAGGTACCTGTACAATCTGAAGATCCCAGCTCCACCCAGAGGAAAAGTGATCCTCCACTGCTCTGTCTGATCTGAGATCTGCATGTGTGCTTTGACGTGGGCCACTGCAGCCCCCTGCTGGACAAAGCCACATTGCACCCTGATGGACCTTGGTGATGGTGTGAGATGATATCAAAGAACAAACCACGTCTCAGAAGAGTCGAGTGTTGTATTTCTCGCTCACCCGTGCCAGCCTTTCGTCTTATTGCACTTGAATCTCTGTCGAGTCAATTCCTTTACTGAACGCCAGTCACCCACGCCAAACACTAGATCTTTGTCTGCAGTCAATGTCTGCGCTAAATATTAATTTCCTTTCTGTTGGCCACCCGCCTCATGAATTTGAATCTCATGCACCGGCAATTTCTGCCGGGCTTGGCCTGGTTTAGAGAGACAGAAAGAGAAGGACGAGAGCCGGTGAACAAGGGAGGATGGATGAGTCTGGTACATGCTCCTCACCTGAGGGGACCAAGCACAGAGAGATTCCTGTAAGATGATGTATTGTAGACAAACAATAACGTCGCTGTGCCTATATCTCTCTGTTCTCTTGTCTTCCATGTGACGCTCATTATGAGGGCCTCGGGGTGCCGCCTGCAGCAGCGACGCAGCAGCGACGCAGTCAGCCCAGGAAGTGTTCATTAGTGAGCGTAGCTCCGCACGGCATCACACAGACAGCTAATGTTCCTCCTCCAGCAGAATGTCATTAATACTCTCTGTGGTTTACCAGTCAGCCCCAGGTGGATGCAGCTGGAACGCTCCCCTCCTCCTGCTCCTTCCTACCCTTCCTTTTCTCCTCCTCCTCCTCCTCCTCGCCCTCTTCAACTTGTCTTTCCCCCGCTGCTTCTCTTCCTCCCACCCCTCCTGCCACCCTCCTCCTCTCCCTGAGGAAACGAGCAGCAGTGTGGCTAGATGTGATGGGACCTTCTGAGATGGGCATCACTGGCACTGCACTTCAGTGGATCTCATCCTACCTGTCGGGAAGATCCTACCAGGTTTCCTGGGAAGGCAAGGTTTCAGGCCCCCGCCAGCTCTCCACTGGTGTCCCACAGGGCTTTGTCCTTGGAACCTTCCTCTTCTTCCTGTACACCACCTTGCTTGGACCAATCATCACCTCCCATATCTTCTACAACTGCTACGTTGACAACACGCAGCTGTACCTGTCGTTCCCCCTGAATGATCCGGGGATCTCAGCTAGGATCGAGGCCTGCCTCACAGACATCTCCGCCTGGATGACCAAGCATCACCCCCAGCTGAACTCCTCATCATCCCGGCCAAACCCTCAATCACCCTGGGATCAATGACGGTGAACCCTTCATCCTCTGCCAGGAACCTCGGGGGGGCCATGGATGATGAGCTCTCCCTCAAAGCCCACATTGCTGCAGTCTCCCAGTTGTGTAGATTCACCTTCTACAACATCCAGAAGATCAGGAGATACCTGTCTGAGCGTTCTACCAAGCTGCTAGTCCAAGCACTTGTCCTCTCAAAGTTGGACTACTGCAACTCGCTGCTTGCAGGTCTCACAACATGCGCAACCCGCCCTCTCCAGAGGATTCAGAACGCGGCAGCCCGCCTGGTCTTCAATCTACCCAAACGCTCCCATTTTACCCCGCTCCTCATCTCCCTCCGCTGGTTTCCTATCACGGCCCGTATCAGATTCAAGAACCTGGTGGCTGGTACTGACCTTCCGAGCGGTGAACGGGACTGCACCCGACTACATCAAGTCTCCGCTCCAGCCTTATACGCCCACCCCCCACCTACAGTCTTCCTCTGACAACCGTCAGGTGGTCCCACCGCTCAAGAGCGCCCGGTCCCAACACAAGCTCTTTTCCTGTCTGGGCCCCCAATGGTGGAATCAACTCCCCACCTCCATCAGAGACACTGACTGTCTCCCCACCTTCAAGAAAAGGCTCAAGACGCACTTGTTCCGGGAGGTACAGCAGTACTTAGAAATGGTTTGCTGAACCCAACGTTGGTTTCCTCAAGGATCACAATGACTCTTGCTTAGACTGTTGCTCTTGTTTGTTAGTGGTAGCTGATTTAAACTGGGTTCTATTTTAGTTAATGCTATTTTTATTGCTTTCCTACAGGTACACTTGCACTTAGAGTTTCATGTTGTTTAATTGTAACTAGTTTAACTACATGCTCTTATGGTTTCCTCCCTTTAGCACTTATTTTTTTGGTTTTTCACCATGTGTACTTCTTGTTTTGGCTACTCGCAATGCTTTGGGGTTATCTTGTTGTTATTATCAGTGACCTATGCACTTTGTAAAGCTCTCTCTTGGAAGTCGCTTTGGATAAAAGCGTCTGCTAAATGAATAAATGTAATGTTGATGTTAGCAGGACGCTAACAACACTGTCTGCCACACAGAGCCTTTGTTTCCCATTTCTTTTAGCTTCATGGCGCCTTCAATAACCTTCAATAAACACTGGCTGCTTGGGAGTTTACCCACGTTTGTTCAGAAAGGCGGAGATAGGAACCTAGAATAGTCGTGAAACTGAGCCAGAGCTCTTTGAGGCATGTTGGTGTTGAGTCAGCCCGGCTAATTAAATGGGTAATGGTTAGTTT
>NC_140368.1:10740000-10780000 GCF_054491055.1 Hypomesus nipponensis | reverse complement strand
CAGCACACTACCCCCTTCTGCTGCTTGTGTGAGTCTGCTGACTGCACATCACACACACACACACGTGCGCGCGCCTCAGATAAGAAGCCAAAGTTCCGAAAACTTGAGCAGATGCATTTCCATAACATCTGATGTTTCTATTCATTTGAACTAATGTTTTCATCTCTAAAGCAACACAAAAACGCAACACTGACATGCAGACAATACTGACACTACACACATACAGGGGTGTAGGTTTTTTAGGGGGGCTTTTTGAAAACGACACGTTGTTGTCCCCCTACTTTTCACAAAGAAATTAAATATGGCCACATCCTCAGTTATGAAAGAAAGCAAACTTTTGTGTTTGTTGTTTGTCCATGCAGCGATGGCACCCCCGGTGGCCAGATGGTGTCGGAGCGCTTCGAGCTGGACTGGCCCACGGCGCTGGTGAGCAGCTTCGGGGTCATCGTGGTCCGCTTCGACGGGCGCGGCAGCGGCTTCCAGGGCACCAACCTGCTGCACCGCGTCCAGAAGAAGCTGGGCGTGTTTGAAGAGAGGGATCAGCTGGAGGCCCTGAGGTACCCCAACACACAGCCTCTGAGAGGGGGGGGGTACCCCGACACACACATCAGACACACAGCCTCTGAGAGGGGGTACCCCGACACACACATCAGACACACAGCCTCTGAGAGGGGGGGGTACCCCGACACACACATCAGACACACAGCCTCTGAGAGGGGGTAACCCGACACACACACCCAACACACAGCCTCCAGACACTGTTTGAGATCAACTATATTTTTGTCTGTTTCAGTATCATATCGAGAGAACCGTATATTGATAAGACCAGGATCGGAGCTTATGGAAAGGTAAAGGGTGTTTTGTATGCCAGAACATTCCAGATGTTGTTGTTGTGGTGGTGGTGGTGTTAGGCTCTGTGGTGTGGGCTTGTGTTTCAGGTGTACGGAGGCTACGTCACCAGCCTCCTACTCAGTGCCGAGGAGTCTCCTGTGAAGTGCGGAGCTGTCCTCTCCCCCATCACCGACTTTGAGTTGTTTGGTAAGTGTGTGTGTTGTCTCTGTGATGGAATGAATGACAAGGCTTTGAGGTGCTTATCTCAGGCAACAGGGAGCCTGCTTCTGTGTGTGTGTGCGTACGGGTGTCTGTAAGAGCTCCTTATCTTGAGCCCCCCCCCCTCTCCTAAACGAGGGTGAAAGACAAAGCCAGCTCCACTGACAGCAGCATCAGCACAGTGACAGTATCAGCATCACCTCAGAGAGAGACAGACAGAGAGACAGAGAGAGACAGAGAGAGACAGAGAGAGACAGGGAGAGACAGGGAGAGACAGGGAGAGACAGGGAGAGACAGGGAGAGACAGAGAGAGACAGAGAGACAGAGAGACAGAGAGACAGAGAGACAGAGAGAGCATTGAGGCAGATCAAACTGTACATGGTGAGACAGTTCCTACAGTAGGACCTTTAGTCAGTTTAGCTCTCTGTGCAGCAGTCAGGTGATGAAAGCGCCTGGGGCCGTGAATAACACCCACATGTTCTGTCTGAGACGCCTTTTCTATCCAGTATTCCTCCTCTTAACCATCTTCTTCCTGCTTTGTTTAAGCGTCTGCCTTCTCGGAGCGCTACCTCGGCATGCCCAAGCCTGACCCCCGGGCATACGCGGTACGCTACACTATAATATTTCCCATTTGTACATTTTATTTTGGATCAATTCTGTACATGGTTAACAGTACATAGTAAGTTAATAGATTAACCTAAACTAAACCCTAGTTTAAATATCTTGTATTCTCTGGTGTACTTGTCTGCAGTGTTGGGGGAAGCCTGAAATTTAAGCATTTTGTTCAAATGTGTGTGTGTGTGTGTGTGTGTGTGGGTGAGGATGTGTCCTGACTGTGTGTGGTTGAGGATGTGTCCTGACTGTGTGTGGGTGAGGATGTGTCCTGACTGTGTGTGGGTGAGGATGTGTCCTGACTGTGTGTGGGTGAGGATGTGTCCTGACAGTGTGTGGGTGAGGATGTGTCCTGACTGTGTGTGGGTGAGGATGTGTCCTGACTGTGTGTGGTTGAGGATGTGTCCTGACTGTGTGTGGGTGGTCATTTCTCCATTGCTTCCTTTTCAGATGACTAACCTGGCCCACAGGGCGTCCCAGTTTCTCAACAAGAAGTTTCTCATCGTCCACCCAACTGCTGATGGTACCGTGGGATATGTGTTATATCCCCATCACCACCCTCTCCCTTTAAACAATATGAATAAAGCCTATTAATTCCTTTCATTATAAATGAAACATTTCTGTCTCTGTCTTGGCAGAGAAAGTCCATTTCCAGCATACAGCTAAATTAATCTCCCAGCTCATCAATGAGAAGGCCAACTACACTCTGCAGGTGAGAAGACACACACCGTCGATCTACAATAGAACATAGTTGTGGAGAAACTCAGTAGAATGTGAGCCATCCAACAGCAACACCAGGATTAGACAACACAATGACTCCATCGCGTTAGACAAGATTAGAACGCTCTTTCTTGAGACTTGTATTAGCATACCAGCTAATCCCACTAAAATACGTACACTAAGTAGTGGGAGGTTAGCTTTGCGTGTGTAAATGCTTTGTGCATGTGTGTGTATGAATGTGTGTGTATTCCATATATATGTGTGTGTGTGTGTGTGTGTCCTCTCAGATCTACCCAGACGAGGGCCACTTCCTGCACAGCGAGGCCACGCGGCAGCATCTCAGCCAGTCTCTGGTGAACTTCTTTGAGGAGTGCTTCAGGCTCCCAGACAGGGGCTTTGAGGAGAGGCTGGAGGAGGAGAGCGAGGAGGAGGGTTAGCCCGCCTGGTTGTCCCCCCGTCCAACCTCAAACACCCCCCCCCCACACCTTCCGCCAAGCTTCACCCCCCCCCCCCCCCCCCCCACACACACACACCCGCCACAAGCACAACGCCCCAAACCTAACACACACGATATGCAGCCTCCACTCTGGTTCCGCCCCCGAGTTGTCGTTTTTCTTTCGTTCACTCCCCCCCTCCTCCTCCTCCTGGAGTTGATCCTTCGTGTCAGAATGATGAACCTGAGAACCTTCTGCAGGGGACCGCTCGCATCACCCTCGTTTCACCCCTCCTCCTCCCCCTCACCTCTCCCGTCTGTGGAGATGACATCACAGCCAGTCGGCATGAGAAGAGCCCATCGACCAATCCAGCCGATGTCGTGACAGGAAATGTAACCATGGAGACGAGGCTGTGTGGATGGAGGGCAGTCTTCAGTTGAGCCAGGCCGTCAGTGACGGCCGAGCTGCTTGGATTCCCAGCCACAGCTGAGAGGAAACATCAACTCGCACATGAAGAACTTGGAACTTGCTCTGTGAGGACAAGGACAAACTTTATAGCACAAACTTTGGAGTGGGACGTCCCCCAGGTTCCCACTCCACGTGGTGGGAGAGGAAGGCTGCTGCCTGCCTTCTGGAGGAGGGCAGCAATGTTACTATTTTTTAATATAGTATAAAACAAAAAAGGAGAGGACTTTTCCATGTCCAGACTGTGCTTGTGTGTCATGTTCCAGTGTACAGTAGCACATGAAAAACATTCTACTATTCAGTACGTTTTGGTTTTCAGCGTTTCGACTTTGTCCCGATCTTTCGGCTTTCTCTAGCCCTCAAGTACGTGTTTCAGATGTGTATAGACTGACTGTAACATTCAGAAATGACACACTTAGATGAGACAAGGGTGTAAAGACGAGTCACCATTTGTTAACATTGACTCACTTGCTGAGTTTTGTGGTTATAGAATATTTCCTTCCTTTATTTTCTTGGTTTAATACCCAGTTATTCACATTGAATCATAGAAACTTGTTTTGTTCACGGTGCCTTACTTTAAGATCAAAATGTACAAAGGAAAAAAACAAGGCTAATTTCTAACAAACTGATTGACAAAATGTCCCTGTAGTATTTAGTTTGATTGAGTGTCCAACAATCTAGTACAGACTTCTAAACACAAGGATCAAATATTTTGAAGGACAGCTTTATAGCTTATTTGTCATCGCCGTTGGGGATGTGCCACACAGTGCATACTTAATAATGTTTGTTGTTGTTGAAGCACTGACATGTTGAAGCACTGACCCCCATGTTGCTTCAGTGTCAGACATCATACACGTCGTGACTGTCCCAGTGGTGTGGTTGCAGGATATGCCCAAGAGTCGTGTTTGTACATACATCAGTCTAGGATCAGTGACTTGATACTTCACTTAAAGGCAAGACAATTTAATTCTAGAGGCACACGGTGAAGTTTTGTTTTGTTTCATTTTTTGTTTTACTTTGAATGCTCATTAGTGTTATGTTCTCAATGCATGCTAAGAGGTAATATGCAGCTCAATGCTATCCTTGGTAGCTCAACTTAAACATAGTATTTTTGACATCTTGAATGTTCCTTACTGGGTCGCATAAATACATTTCCAGTGGTATTGTGGTTGAGATCCCTGTCCCGTCTGCTTGATGTGTAAATGTTCCTCGAATATCATTTTTAGTCTCTAAATATGAGTGTTATTTGTGCATAAAGCATTTTGGAAGGTACATTTGAATACCCATTTCTGTTTGCTGGTCGCGGTCCCTGATTTGGATTTAGAGTGGACTTCACAATCAATGTTCCTGCAGGGAAGCTGTCTGGTACCACAGAGTAGGAAGGATGGTTTCATGGGCCTCTCAACTTCGGGTCCCAAAGAAGAACGAGATACAACTGATGGCTGTGTGATAGAATGTGGCATGAAGGTAACCGTCAAATAAAAACATATTTTATCATTGTGCAGTTGGTAACTGTTATGTTTTTACCAAGTGATTTGTTTTCTTCCAGATGTTTCACAGCCATGCTGGCGTTGATGGAATGATTGTTACACAAAACGCATTTACTTTTCTCCAAGACAATTTCAATAAGATAGTTATTTGCATGTTTCCTTCCCTCTAATCAAATACCTCAAAACCACTTTGAAACATACAAACTACTGACAGATTGACCAAATAATTGTATAGCAATATAAAATTAATTTGAGTGCATAACAAAAAAATATATGCTTTTTGTTGTTCCCTGAAAACATTAGAAGAAATATATTTGTTCGAAAGCAGACTTGATTCCAGTGTAAACAGGATTGTAGTTGTATATCAATGCCTTCTTCTCCTCCTCTTCATTCTCAAATCTGTGGAAACTTTGCCTGGCTGAAAGAGTAAAAAATAATAATAATAATTGTATCTCGGCACATATTTGTGTGGCATTTTCCGCTGAACTACAAATAGGCGTACATAACATGCAAACCTTCGTTGACCAAGAAGTCAGCCATGTAGAAGGTTGTCTTGACAGCTGCTGGAGAGTGAGGGATGTAGGGTCTGCTCCACTCAAATGCGTTTTTCTCAGGATGCCACTGGGTTCCATAGATAGGAAACTTGTACGCTGGAGAAATACAAAAAATAACCTTGTGGAATACATAGACTACACAGTACTAAATGTCCAGCAGCTAACAGTTCTCTGGCCTTACCTTCCATCGTCGAAACAAACTCTGTTGTCCCGTCTGTGTTTGTGGACAGGACTCGGTAGAAGTTCTTCAGTTCTTTATGGCTGTTAAAACTCTGGAACACAACGACAACCCATATTCAAATGCGTCCCTTGAAAGGTGAGGTCTATTCATGGATTGATCTGACTTCCATCTGATTTGGTTGGTGTAGGATGTGGTGCTGGTGGACGAGGGTGTTTGGCACCTCCGTGGTGAGACTCCACTGGTGGGAGTTCTCAGTGATGGCTTCGGTTGCCAGGGCAGACACAACATCGGCTGGGAAGCCCTTGAACATCCTACCGTCCCTCGACTCTGGAAAGGTCCACAACTGTTACCCACGAAAGTCCAGCCACTCTCCCTCAAACATGCAGAATAACATGTCTAACGTTCCAGGTTGATGGGCCATGTGTCGTGAGTACAAGTAAACTGGAATAAGTGGCCCAACTCCACTGACTTGCATGAATATTACAGAATGTTTCTACTATAATATAGAATTTGACACTGCTGCGGCTTTAAAGTCACTTTAAAATAACATGTAAACAAACATGGCTGCACCCCCCCGAGCGGCCTCATTCTTCCAGGGGGCGAGGAGACTGGGGACAACAGAGTGGGCTACCTTTGGTGAAGTTCAGGGGCAGCGCCACCCCACTGGTGTTGGTGTGGGACAGGAGATTCTCTCCACTAGTCAGGTACGCCAGCTCCTCAAAGCCCAGGCAGGTGCCCCACACAGGGAAGTAATCTCCTCTAGAGTTGGCCTGAAAACACACACAGCTGAAGTTCTACATCAGTGGTTTTCAATCCTGGTCCTCAGGGCCCCCCATGCGTTCTAGAAGCTTCCATCCAACACACCTGATAGGGTAAGGCTGTACTCCATAAACCCTTCAACTATATAATTATAATTTTCTCTGTAATATTCCTCCATCGACTCCTATGTATATTTATTATACTGTAATATATTCCTACCTTGATTCATAATTATTATTATAATGTAATATGTCTACCTCAATGGCGAGCTCATAGAAGATCTTTGCGGCCGTGGCATATCCTGACGACACAATGCTGACCCCTCCTCCAGGATACAGCACCCTGCAGGCACACAGGTGAACCTTGACCCTTCCCCTCAGGGCTTTTATGGACGGCAGCACATTTCATTTTTTGCGATTGACAACACATGCCTGTTAAAGTCTTTACTGCACTATACAACATGCGCTTGGGGGACTTTCTCCATAGAAAGAAGAATATAGATCCTGAAATAGATAGTGTTGATCCTTACCCATTGAGTGAGTTGAAGAGTGATTTGTATTCCTCCAGTGTCTGGTTAACCCTTTGGGATTGAAAGGACATTAAAACCAAGCAGAATCATACCAGCTAGATGCTGGTATACTAACATATTAATTTAGCAGGAGCATTACATGATGCATAATTGAACAGTTCCTATTACAGACGCTTTACATAGTGGGCCTAGCAATAGTATTTTAACGCTCTATGTGACTGACTACCACATACTTTAACATGACACCTATAACGGACTTACAGCACAGGGACCACCCTTGCTCCGGCTGACTCCAGGAATTTGACGTAGGATGCCGCAATGTACGACGTCATGTGAGGCTGAGGTTCAAACACCTCCTGGGCCAACACCCCTGTGAGAACAGGTAGAGACACGTCAACACTCATAAGGGATGAGGAATCTTGTTCTGTATTCTGTTAAACTTGTATTAAACACTGTGCAGCAGGACACAGTTCAAACCCATGCATTTGAAAACGGAGCGTTTATATTTTCCTGCTAGGTCAAAATTAAGGTTAGGATTACGGAGAGGGTAGCCTATAACCAATAGGGGGGGGGGGGGGGATGTGTTCCGCTTTCGTCTAATATTGTTAGTATCTATAACAAGCATGACAATTACAAAATGCGCAACACATTTAAGGCTACTGTTAAAAATGTGTCGACTCTGCATGACTAGGAGCATTTAAGGGTCATCAAAGCATTTTATAGGTGTTGAGAAAGCTTGATGGACTTCGTCCCACTGCTTACATAACGTCAAAATATACAGCAAGAATTGTTTAATTGGCAGATATTGTTGTGTGGTGTTAAATGTAAAATAACACTGGGACCTGTGTTCAGTGTATGGCCTCTGCTTTCATAGCATTGTCAGTCATGCACACCTAGAATATTCATTGTGGACCACTGAAAGGAAAGTGTCTACTGCACATAGACATTAGGCTGGTCAAAGCATTACTATGTCCTTCTCGCGTTCTTGTTTAATAAACACATCAACATATCTGTATCATCGATTCGAAACATGGTAATTTCGTTATGAGAGCAAGTAGAAGTTAACATAATTACGTAGCCTACCTATTATGGGTGCATCGTTCCTTTTAGCTGATGAGCAAATGGGAAAAGTTGCCGATAAAGCTACATTAAACAATAGCGTCAAAAAATGCATATTGTCAAGACTATGAAGGATACCCCCGACGTAGTGTGCTGTCAACCGAACATTAAGAAACTACTCGACAAGCTGGTGTTGTACCGACATCGGTGGGCTATCTCCGAGGTAGTGGTAGGCTGTACCAAAAGTTGTTTACAGGTTCCGGTCGAAGTCGTTTCAACAGAGTCGTAAAACATTGGTCGCTCACATACAAACGACAGTCGAAAGGGCAGTCCGTATGCAACCCAACCACTACTGCACAAATCCGAACTGAAATAGTGAATTAATCAGGCGACCCGGGAACTCAGGCTGCGACACATTAGATATGGTTTTCATGCTACATTACACGCGACCCCTAAAGCCACGGTAGCGTAGCCTATATTCGCCATAAAGTAGCTTTTACTATGCTAAATTGATTCTAGTTCTGTTAATTCTGAAATACGTTTTTGTGACTCACTGATGCCCCCAAGTGTTCACAAACAATTACACAGTCACATTAACAATATTTACAATTTCCTGCACACTGGCCAAACGTCTAACTTTCAAATTGATGTATGCAGACAACGCTCCATTGTCAGGTAATAAGGTACTTTTTAATGACAGTGTCAAATTCCAGGTGTGTTGGCCATTAGTAGCATTTATTACTATTAGTAAAATATGGTAAACTATCTATAACCCTTGATGTGGAGGTGAAAGTTAAAACTAGACATGAAGAAAGTGAAATAGACAAAGAATCAAAAAGTCGATTTATTTCCAGTGTTTCTTGAGGGTGGCCTTGACACCCTTATGTTGCTGCACACAAGCATGGCTTTTACTGTCCAGGTTTCATGCTGTTTTCAGAGATGAACATTTGTCCAAGTATCTTAGAGGTCATAAGAAACCATGCTTTTAACTCCGATTGAAAAATACAAAGGAAAACAAACCCATTCAAATGAAAGGAGATATAGACAAACCTTCCAAAGCTGTGGTGAAACACAGGGACCCAGAGACCTAAGCAAGACTGGAATGCCTTAGAAATGGAAGCATAGATTTGATGACGGTGGTGTTCCATTGAGGATTTTCCTTTGAGATTCCTTTGAAATTCAGTCATGTCTTAAAAGACAATTGTGGAAAAAAAAGCACGGCACCTTATCCATGGAAATCAATTAAAAAAGAGGCACTTTTTTTTCTTCTATGAGGAATGAAATATGGTTCATAAAAACTAGTACTATTTTCGAACTATAATAGGACTTAGGAGGGGGGGGGGGGGGGGGAATAAAACATGTAGTACCAATCAAGACTGGAGCATTAGACCTCAGTACTACACCACTGGATCTCATTACGTGTTTGATTAAACCACTACAGCTCCCCAACCCCTTAAGCCAAATACCTAGCTGTAAATGTCCACTGCAGAAAACCCCACCTAAAAACCCTTTCCTGCAGCAACCAGCTCAGAAAGCAGCTCTCAAATATAGAAAACGTACTTCAGGTACAGGAACAATATGTACATGTAGGGCTTAAAATGAGAGCAAGCAACTAATAGTGTTAGTCAAAAAAGCAATAATACATTCTCCATATCAGTAACATTGTAAAGAACTGAACTGGGATGTCAACAGAGATGAAGGGCTTCCTCATGCTGAGCCAATGAGAAGCCTTCTCCAGTAATAATGCACAGTGAGCTGTTTAAACACTCTCTGTTGATTAATATTCTAACAAAGGGGTTTTAAACATTCACAATTAACCAGCAATTATACTTCTTCTTCTGGTCGTATTCTGAGCCCTGATGCTGGGGGTCGATCTCAAACGAGGAAGTGCATGTTTCATGTCTGTTCCAGTTTAGTCAAGTGAAGAAGCATGAGATGACAAACACACCTCCTAGCTTTGCTCCAGTAACGTCATTTCTTAGGAGACTATACACACTATGTACAGTATATATACAGTATATATATATTTATATATATTTGTAAAAAAAAAAATATATTGTGCAGTAACCATAGCTAAAATATCGACATTCAATCTTTTCACACTCTCGCTGTCGCTCTCTCTCTCTCGCCTCACATGCACTCTCTCTCTCTCCTCACACGCCGTTGCGGTTTCACAGGTACTGGTAAAAGCGCGAGCGCACCACCTGCGCTCCAGACAGTTTGTGTGGGTGTGCGTCCGTCACCAGGTTCTGGCTGGCTTTGGTTTTCCCCTGCAGCCCGCCTCCACCTCCGTTCACCCTGTCCCCCGGCAGAGAATGGGGGCCGGGGGAGGCAGAGGGAGAGGGCCTCTCGGGGCCCAGCCCCCCCGCGTCCTCGGGGACGGCCCTGGGGGCCTCGTCCAGGCTGAAGTCGGGGGCTCCGGCCCGGCAGCGCTCGCGGGCGATCCAGTCTCGGATGGAGAAGTCCTGGGAGGAGCACTTTGGTCTGAGGCGGTCCACGGCCGACAGCTCTGCCGCCTGGTCCACACCGCCCTGCTCCCTCCAGTCGTTGATGACGGCCAGCTCCGCAAAGTCCTGCTGGCCCCCCATGGTGTGCCGGCGCCGGAGGCTCTTCTTGCGGCCGCGGGCGTCGGGCGCGGCGCGGCTCCTCTGGGCGCCCATGCCAAACATGTCGTCGGCGGACGAGCGCATGCGGAGCTTGAGCCTCTCGGTGATCTTCAGGTGCCAGGCGGGCTCCGGGCGCTCTGATTCGCTGCGGGAGGACGAGCTGAGGCTGCCGGTGGAGCGGCCCTTCTTCATCACCTCCAGGACGCGGGACAGACGCGTGGACGCCTCCGCCCGGCCCTCGCCGGCCCCGCCCTCCGCCGACGAGTCGCTGTCCGTCTTTTGGCGCAGCGAGCGCCTCCGGGCGAGCGTGTCGCCCTCGATCAGCCTGTGGGTGGGGAGCAGGCGCCGTGCTTCCTGTTTGGGGGTGCCGCCGCTGCCGTCAGCCGCTGCCGCCTGAGGCCCCTCCCGCACGCGCTCAGTGGGAATCTGCTCGGAGGCGCTGCGGGCTCCGCCCCCCGCGTGGGCGAACACGGGGAAGTCGCTCTCGCTGTCCGTCTCGGTGGGCCGGCCCTCACTGACCAGCTCGCTGCGCTCGTCGTCCGCCTCCTCGCCACCCTGCAGCTCGGGACTGAGCGCGCTCGACTCCGCCCCCGTCAGGAAGGTGACGGAGGAGGTGGTGGAGTAGTCCGAGGTGATGGAGCTCACCTCCGCCCCGGCGGAAGCCCCCGGCCCCGCCAGGTCCGGAGCCGCGCCGGAGACCCACTTCCTGGGTCGCGCCCTGGGAGCCGAGGCCCCGGAGCTGATGGTGCCCAGGTCGGAGGTGTCCTCCAGCTGGGAGGGGGGGTCCGACAGGGAGGACTTCCCCAGGGACAGCAGGCGGGGGCTGGGGGAGGCCGACGGTTTGGGCGGGGGGGAGGGAGCCGGCGACGGCTGCCTGGACGAGGGCCTGTCCCTCAGGAAGAAGGAGTTCCGCTGCTCCTTCCTGCTTTTGGGTGTGAGCTCCACAGCTCCCCAGCTGGCGTCCTTCTCCTCGGCGCGTGTCTTCTGGTCCGGCCCGGCACGGGGCTCCTGGTGGTTCTGCTGGGCTCCGGCGGGCTCCTTCTGGAGGAACACGGCGTCCAGGTCGTCGTCGGAGCTGCTAGGCTGCGGCTTCTCCTTGGGCTTCTTTCGTTTGCGGCTGGCTGCAGCAAAGATGGAGGAGACCAGGAGGTCTCGACTGCACTGGTCCTTCCCTGACCCCCAGGAGCCCTGGAGAGAGAGAGGGTGGAGATGGAAGGAGACGGGGGGGGGGAATGAGTGTGAGGAAGGCAGAGCAGAAGAGAGAAAGGCAGAGCACAAAGAAAAGCAAAGGAGAGGAAAACAAACACAGTCAACACACAGTCTCCACGATATGTCTTCTTTTGTGGAGCAGAGAAATACAGCAGGTCTACAAAGCGACCTCAAAACCCCCCCTCACCCCTCCCACCCCCCCCGTCTATCTCCTGCCTGAGTCCTCCAGCCTGCTCGCTCTCCACCTGTTCCTCTGAAAGCTCCACAGACAGAAGGAGGTGGACAGAGAAGAGGAGCATTAGTGACAGGGAGACATGTGACCATGCCGGCTTTGCAGCGCGAGCAGCAGCAGCAGCAGCAGCAGTGATACTGAAGCAGCCATCCTGCAGAGCAGCCCTGCATGGAGAAGCCTGATGAGGGCCTGCAGGGGGCGCTCTGGTGCCAAAAGCAGGGCGATGCGACCACAACACGGCAGACCGACAATGACGAAGCTCTCACTGTTACCAGCCCTGAGCCCTGCTGCCCTCGTGTGGTCTTGTGTCGGCAAGACATCCAACACATGCAAGTGTTACATGTCAATTCAATCATGTATTCAGTCATTTCAGATTTAAATGTATTGAAAGGCAAACATTCAATTAAATGAATGAAATACTGTGTGTTTGACGTGTAAAGGCTGTGTTCCCCAGTGCAGCTTGCTGACCCAGGTGGTTCAGTGTTGACATGCTAAACACTGCCTGGAGTGTTTAGGTAGGTAGGTTCCACTGTGAGGGAGGGAGGGAGGGAGGGAGGGAGGGAGGGAGGGAGGGAGGGAGGGAGGGAGGGAGGGAGGGAGGGAGGGAGGGAGGGAGGGAGGGAGGGAGGGAGGGAGGGAGGGAGGGAGGGAGGGAGGGAGGGAGGGAGGGAGGGAGGGAGGGAGGGAGGGAGGGAGGGAGGGAGGGAGGGAGGGAGGGAGGGAGGGAGGGAGGGAGGGAGGGAGGGAGGGGGCTCTACAGCAGGAAGCGTGGATCCGGCCGCTGGTCTGACCTGGGCTCACCAGCTCCTGTCACCCCCACACTAGCACGAGGCCTGACAGAAGGCTCCGGTCACACACTCACCTTAGACTTTGCTGAGTCACTCGTCGGTGAATCTGCATGAGGAGGGGCAGAGAGAAGAGAGAGGCACATGTTATTAGTATTAAATACACTGAAAGAGAACGCCACCAAAACAAGCCAAAAAACACGTTCATGAATATGTGCTGTGACAGAGAGAGAGGGAGTAGAGAGAGAAAGAGAGAGTACCAGAAGCATGAAGGAGCAGTGAGCATGGTAGATGGAGACACAACACAAATGGTCCTGGGCGAGGGTGACAGGGTTAGGAGGGTGACAGGGTTAGCCCAGAGGCCATGCACACCCAGGGACTCCACAGTCCACTCAGATCACCAGGCCTCCTCAGAGAGGCGTTCTTTCCCAAACACGCACACGCACACACACACACACCCCTCTGATTGTGTACAGGTATGCATGGACGGGTTTTCACTGTTTACACATCCCACAGCGCACGCTTGCTTATCCAGAAGGACAGTGGGCTACTGGTCTATGGAGACACTGACAGACGTCAGGATACTGAGTGCAACTGTGGGGATGAAGGGAGACCCAGATGTACACCAGCAGGTGGGTGACAAGGAGGATGGAGAGAGTGCCATGCAGAAACACACTATCAGTTTCTGTCGGGTTTCATTCTACGTAGTAAACAAAAACAAATGTGGCTATATTACTCATCTGACCAACAAAAAAATAAAGGACTTTTGAAAGGAGACCTAACGCGTTCATTCCCTCATCGTACACTCACAGCTAGATCTGTGTGTTGTGTGTGTATGCGTGGGATGGGAGGTTCGCGGGACATAGAAGAAGAGAGAGTTCTAGATGAGACGGCACAGAATGCAGAGGATGGTGGCGTGTGCCGCCATGACAACAGTGACGACAGAGGCGGCTATGGAACGAACCAATGGGCTGGACATGACAGGGGGGTCACAGAGGGGCTAGCTATGGACAGAGAGGACACTACATGAGAGAATGGTCAGCAAGGGAAAACCCTGATATGAACCAACTGCTGTCCTGTAATGCATTTCACCCAACAAAAAAAGGAACACTAAATTTGTACTCGACTGTGACTAGAACCTTTGTGACATAGCCAAGCCCCCCGCCACGCCCCTTTCAGACAGATGGGGGGGCGCAGTGTGTGTGAGTGCAGGTTGACTGGTGAGGTAGACATCTAAGGGTCCATACAGTACCATGGCTATCTCTCCCGGCGGGCAGCTTGCGAGACAGTGAAGGAGACACAGCAGGGAGAGGCTGTCAGAGAGGCACCACGGCGTCAGGCATGCTCTGATCCACAACCCTGCCCCGCCGTACGGACGCTACCCTGCACGCCGCCGCCCACCCCCGCCACCGCCTCCCGATGCCCTCTGCGTCCGCCTCCGAAGGAAGGGCTTTTCCTTTCGTTCCGCCCCCTCCCCCCCCCCCCACCTGTACCTCACTGTTTCTCCTCTCTGGTTGGTTCTCTGTTGGGCGCTCAGGAGACGCGAGGGTTTCGGCAGACTAGGCAGCTACAGTGAGGGCAACAGTCCTGCTTCTTCCTACAGTCCCAGCTGTCCATCACGGACACTATAGAGTCCATCAGAGACATCACGGTGTGATAGGCTCCTCCCACGTGGCCTGTGTCAAGATCATGTATGTGTGAGTGCTCGGCCTCTACGACACCCGACAGAGCCTCACTACAGACAGAGGGATCAGAGGGTCGTCTTTGGCTTTGTGCCTCGCTTTGGTGGTCTTTTGGGAAAGAACATGCCGTGTTAGTGCAACAGGGAGGGGGGGGGGGGGGGGGAGAGAGACAGCCCGGTGGATTTTTAAAAAGAAACAAAGGGGTAAAAAGGAGCGAAAGGATAAGACGAACATAGAAATGAAAGGAGAGACGGAAGAACCTTCCGAAGCTGAAAGAATACGAACGGAGAAACAGAAACCAAGTTCTCAAACAAAGAGAAATGAACGGGGGGGGGGGGGGTGAGACAAACTACTTTGGCCTTTTGACCATTTGGAGCGATGAAACCCAGTTGGAGAAAAGACCAAAGACTATTTGCCTCCAAAACCCACACAGGCGCCAGGAGTCGCGATTAAGCCAGAAACATTTCAATCTCGTCATGTCAAAAGCAAATGAAGCCTGCGGAAGCGCTTCAGAGAGGAAGCCAGCTTGGACTCAATCAAGATAAGCTCACAGCATGACACAGACTGAATCCCAGCTGAGGAAACACAGGACTCGGCCTCGCCGTGGCGGCCGTGGCGACCGGGGCCAAGCTAGCTTAGACAGAGGAAAGTTGACCCACCACAGTGCTGGTGTGGTCCAGACCACACGTTACCTGAAACTTCCCCCTGCGAGGCTCCCGTCCGGCCGATGTTGGTGAGCAGGTGGTCGATGTTGGGTACCGGCTGAGACTCCACCGCGCTCTCTTGCCGGGACAACGTCTGCGGGAGACGCGCACACACACACACACAAGGGGGACGCTTTAGGCCGGAACGTTCCGCCGAGAGGATGTGATTAAAGCTCTTCCACAGAGAGATAGATGGGTTGTGACGTGGTCACAGGAAGGGATGCTGTCTGCTAGAGGTGGGATTGTTTTGGTACCTCAAGATTCAAATCGATTCTTGGGGTCGCAATTTGATTTAAAATCGATTCACAATTTGCTATCAAATTTCGATTCAATATATGCTTACATCCCAAAAAAATTGTAGAAAATCATTTTTTGAAATGTGTGATTTGCTAGAAAACTGAATTGCGATTCCTTTGTGAATAGCTGTTTCCCTCCCAGCCTGCTGTGTACACCTACCACAGGCTCTCCGTCACCATCCTCTGTGAAGAACCAGTCGTACTGGAAGAGACCAAAGGAGATGCCGTTACTTTAACACAGAAACAAACCAAAGCCTGACGATAACCAGCGGTACTGTAACCCCACCAAATACCACGACAACTGTTACTTTAAGGATTTAGCCTTGCTGCATTAGCGTAGCGTTGCTACTTGAGCCGGTGTCCCTGGGTGTGGTGACGAAGCTGAGAGGAGTCCAGGAGGGAGGACAACTCACGTGCTGGATGAGGGTCTCTACGATGCGGTACTGGTCAGGCATGTGGATCACCATGTGGGTCATGTTGTCCTCAGAGCTCCTCACCAGGGTGGGGCCAAACACGATGGCCAGGTTCCTGGGTTCCATCTGACAGCAAGACACAACAGGGAATATCAATATTGGATTTTGTACAGAAAATGAGATATTTGTTTGGGTGAGCTGCGTGATGCACAAATAATGCAGCGTCCCCAAACCCCCCAGAACGACCGAACATCCCAACCCCTCCATGTTTTATACTAAACAAGTCCCTAGCCACAGTTCTAGGAAAGATTCCATTTACATTTAGTCATTTGGCGGACACGCTTATCCAGAGCGACTTACAGTAAGTACAGGGACATTCTAAGTGAGGCAAGTAGGGTGAAGTGCCTTGCCCAATGACACATAACGTCGGACACTGTGAACGTACCTTGTTCTTCTCCGAGTTCTCCGCCACAGTCTTGAGGTGGGCTGAGAGGAACTTGAGGGTCTCGTAATGGTGGTCTGGTAACTCGTGGAGCTGCAGGGAAAGGGTGGCAGAGAGATGGCATCATCCTCTGCGGTGCATGCTGATGAGTCCCAGTGCGGTGATGAGGAAGGATGCGTCTGTTCAAACTCACCAGCCTCTTCAACACTTTCAGTCTTTCTACTGGATCCTCTGTTCTGTTGGCCTCTATGAAATCTGCATATTTATCTACATGGCAAAGACAAAAATACCAACATTTACTATGGTTAAATTACAATACTAACTTTGTATTAGCCATTTCAAAAACGTTGAACGACTAGAACAAAAATGTTCTAGTATTTTCTACAATAAACTCACTTTTCTTTGTGAGTAGGTGTAGGTTTAACATGTGCCCACTGGGTGGCAAACTAGCTCCATATTCAAAGACAAACGTAGAGAGACTTCAGATGAAAGGTAGAATTCTCACCATTAGTGAATAGAGGTTCTGGAAGTTTTCGGAAGAAGGATTTGAGTAAACTGCTGATCACATTCAGGTCCCTCCATTTCTGTCAACGAGAGGAAGACAAAGAGTTTCGAAAAGGAGAGGGGACGAGAGAGCCTGAGGAAGAGGGCGAAAGAAAAGAGAGCGAGGCGCCTCACGTCATCCTGGATGTTGATGTCGTTCATGCCCTTGTTGTTGAGCTCCTCCTGCATGTTGGAGATGGCGGCGTTGTTGCCGGGCACCCTGTAGATGCCCGTGTACTCCAGGCCGCGCTCCTCCACCAGGTGGCAGCACACCTCCACGATCAGGGGGACAAACTGCAGGGGCAGGACCACACGGGCGCTGGTCAGGCAAGTACCGGCGCTTCGCTCCACAGCGTACGCGTGGCAGAAAGCATCCATGTATTGATACTGCAGTGTATGTCCACACCAGAACTCCCCCCCACACACACTGAGTGTTCCATGGTTTTCTGTCAGAAGGTGGGCCCAGGAAAGCACCACAATGAAAAGAGTTGACTTTGTGTGTTAGATCGAGCTGCTCGGATCAGGTCACCACGACGGGCAGAGTGGTTGGCATGAGTGAGAAACATCTCTCACACGGCCCATGAGCTGGGCCACACAGTAACCACCTGAACATGCCCTTAAACGGTACACATTCCACGACTTCATGCAGGAGAAACAGCACACAGGGGATGCGTCAGGACTCCGTTTTTTTTTACTATTCTCTGCATGTTGCTCTTGAACAGAGCACATTCCCTGATCTATATGTGTATTGTCAAAGGCCCGCTATGTGACCTCTTGACCACAGCAAGAGACAACCTCACGTATGTATAGAAAATCGGCATATCAGTGAGGAAGCGATCCTTCTCTGTCTCAAACACACACTTCACTTGCTATGGAAACCCCTTCTTTTCCTCCTTCCAAGTGGAGTGGTACCTTGTTGGTGACGGCAGGGGGGCAGTCGTCCAGCCTCACCCCGAACGTGACCCCTGGAGAGGCCTTCCTCTCAAAGGGCTTCCTCATCAGACCAGGCAGGCCCTTCCTCCACGTCCCCTTGTCTTTGGGCGGGCTCGTGTCATCTAGGAGGAACACGCACACGCACACGCGCCAGTTTTATATTCTTCACATGACAACAACCAGCGGGTTTTACAATGCAATAACAAAGAGGAATTCGTGCTGTGTGAAGTCCCACTCTGGGTGACAGATACACACATATCCTTATAGATCATATACGTGTAAACAGAAAGAGAACGTGTCTTGTTTTGTACCATGAAATAGTGTGTGTGTGTGTGTGTGTGCTACCTTTGTGCATGTTCCTCCTGTCCTCGGTGTTGGGGGAGAGGGGGCTGGAGGCTGGCTTCCCCCCCAGCAGAGTGTGTCTGATGCTGAGAGACTGACGTGACGGTCTGGGAGAAGGCTCTGTCTTACTGCCTGTCGGACTGGGTCACACACACACACACACACACACACACACACACACGGTAAGATGAACAGATGATCAGATAGATTCAGCAAGAGTGTGTGTGTGTGTGTGTAGGAAGCAAGGCTCCTCCCGCTCACCTCATCAAGGTGTTGTACTCTCTGATCTTGCGACTGATGAGGTCCCGGCTGGTGAAGACAGAGTTCTAAAAATAGACACGGGGACGGGGACGGGGGGGGAAGGAGAGAAATTAGGTCAGAGGTCATGCAGAAGTGATGCTCTGGAATGTTCTAGAGAGGTGTGCGTGTCCTCACCTCCTCATCCAGGTTGCTGTTCTCCTGGATGACCCGGATCCAGGCCAGCATGTCCTCCCTGTCCTCCGCCTGGAACAGGAACTCGCAGTCCGACGTGGTCAGGCGCAGCACGTTCTTGCGTCTTGTGTCGCTGTAGGAGATGTCAATCAGGCAGGCCTTGATGCTGATTGGCTGGGGCTCCGCCTCGGCCTGGGCGTTGGCGTGGGCCAGCCCCTCCTTCTTGTCCTTGTACAGGCAGAGGGCGTGGCCTCGCAGCACGGCGTACATCTGTTTCCACGGACGCATCCCTCCGCCCGCCCGCTGCAGTCGCAGGGAGAGAGACAGAGATAGAGACAGAGAGAGACAGAGATAGAGACAGAGAGAGACAGAGACAGGGTTGCATCACACAACGTGTCTAACTGACATGGCTTTGATCCATCTGGGCTGAGAGCTTGATGAACAGCATGAAGGTCTCTCTGACTAAGGTGTCTCTCTGTGACTAAGACCGGCCCACCTGCAGCTCTGATGCAACATGTTACAGTATTATTATTAGTCTCTCTCTCACTCACACACAGTCATTAAATATGACAGAAACCAGAGGGTTATTTTTCCTTGTGTCACTACTACTTTACAAACCACATCCGTTAGCCTGAAGGTTTTCCTTGACACACAACTTCAATCGGGACAGGTCTTGCGTGAGGGTGTGTGTGCGCTACACACACCTTGCTCTTGTCCGAGTTGAGCTGCTTGAAGTGCAGCCAGCCCTCCTTGGTGGCGTCGCTGAAGATATCTGAGGAAGAATCTCTCCTGGATCCAGAGTCTTCAGAAGACCGGTCCACTGCCTACAACACAAACACACACACACACACACAGAGTTTGGTCTATCTGTCCTTGTGGGACCCAGAATTCAGTCTATTAAAAATCCAGTTAACCCTAATCTAAACCGAGCCATTTCTAACTTGAACCTGAAAACGATCCCTAACAAACCCATACTGTCATTCTAATCCAACACTAAGCCAAACCCTAACCCCCTAGAAATAGCCATGCTAGCTTACCATCCTTGTGGGGGTTATTCTGGTCTCGCACAAAGGTTCAAGTCAGAACTACAAGGCTACAGATGTTACATCCCAGCCAGGTCGAACACACAGTACACGCAGAAAACACATTCAAACTAGGGCCCCTGGATATACAAAGGCGTCCTTCTTGGTTTTCCAGGCGGCCCTGCTTTCCATATGAGCGCTCTGAGGACTATCTATACCAGTCCCTCAGGCAGGCGCCTGTTATCTTCGGGGTGGTGAGCTGAGCACTCATCCCAACCTCACCCCCAGAACAGGCAGATCACAACCAAGACGGGGTGGATCCAGACGGGAATGAACGCTAGGAGGAATGGACAGGGGGGGGGGGAGGAGAAGACGAAGGAGGGTCGAGGCTTGTGTTGTGTTGGCAGAGTGGTGCGACGGTCAGACTCACCTTCCTGAGGCCTTTCAGCCCAGGGACCTCCTGTATGGACCTCCTACAGAGAAGCACACGGGCACATGAACACGCGGTCTCACCCTCACAACAACAGTGTTCCGTACACACGGCAATAAAGCCTCAAAAGGAATCAGGGAATGTCATCGGGGTGTGGTTGTCGGCCCGTGAGTGGTCTCGCCAGTGAAGGTCTTACCCGAGGCCCTCCTCGCGGTAGTTATCCAGGCCCTCGTCACAGGACTTGGAGCGCTCCGTTTTGGTACCAGAATCCGAGTCAATGATTGTGAGCCGCAAAGAGTCTAGAAGGAGGCACACCAGGAACACAGAAAAAGAAGATGACGACCAATCACATCGACTTTGCCGCGTCAAAAGATATGACTCGATGTGTCGAACGGACTGCCGAATGGGACGGCCCCTCACCTTGGTCATGTGACAGCTGTCGACGAATGAGAGGCGAGGGCGACGTGGGGCTGGGGGAGATGGTGGTGATGACGGGGGTTGCGGATATCACCGCCGACGCCGTGATGTGAGTGGCCTCCAGATCCATGCTGGGACTGGATGGTTCATCTGGGGACAGGTGACACACAGAAACTTCTAGAACTGACCGGCCAATACCGCTACCGTCATGATTAATAACTCCCTCCCATGTCGGCACACACGAACAGGAAGTGGTTGGATTGGCTCTGCCTGGCTCTGCATCACACCAGAACATTCAGATCCCAGTCAGCCCTCGTCTCTGAGACAGGCTCTTTAATCTCACCTTAATGACACAAACTCACGCAGCAAGCGACCGCAATAAAATACAAATGTTACAGATAAGCGGTTTCTAAACACACAGTCTGTATAGATTAGGAGAGAGACAGTGCTTGTACCGACAAGCGAGGTGTGTTCATGGCAGTCTGTCGGTAGGATGTTGCAAATCCCTAGACTGCAGTTTGTGGTTTACACCTTTGACACACTCATCCACACCTACTGAATAACACACACATGCACGCAAATGGCCTCACGCACACACTGTATAACAGACGCATCATGTACCACGTACCCGTACTGTATTTCACATCCTGACACACACACACACACAAAGTAGGGAGGTGAGCTGGCATCTCAGACGATGACGGACTGTATCTCAGAGAGATGCAACCCTTGAACAAACGAGCAGTGGTGAACCTGGTCTGGATGGTTCCAGTTGTGCTTCCCTGGCAGACAGACAGGTGACTAAGACCAGCTCCCCTGCAGCCACACAGCCATCAGCTCTGACGCAACATGTTACAATATTACTGTAAATGTCTCTGGATCTGTCTCTCCATCTTTCTCTTCATAGCTCTCTGTTTCTCTCTCTCTCTCTGCCTCCTGTGTTGCTCCTTCTCCAAGAGTTTTATAAGAGCACACACATGCTCATCAAAACACCTACGGGAAAGAGTGATTGGAATTCCAGTAAATGTTTTGGACCGTTACCAAGATTGCTAGTGGTTTCTTCTCAGCTAAAGTCAGATCATGCCTCGGTGTCGTAACTCGCTCTGAACCCCAGCAGCCTGAGCTCCAGCGAGCTCCCAGGAGTGTCGCCCACGACGCCGCTACACACAAATCCTGCTAAAACAACAAGCAGTCCTGGAGATTACATTTCTGCGCGCACCGCAGCACAACACCCCCCATACGACTGCTCACATGAATATGAACCATCTGAACTGGTTCACTAACCCGATTGCCACATGCCACTTTCTTTTCCAGGCCCTCAACACCACCCCCCAGATCGCTCCCTCGACAACCAGACTTCGAATTTCCCTGGAAGGAGCGATGCAGCCTTTCTTACATGTATAGATAGATATCTTCCTATGTATGAAGGTAAATAACCCCTGGGTGGTGATCTCTGCTGACTAGAGGAGGGTGAGTTGTCAAGGGAACGACCCCAGGTGATGGGGTGGTTAAGGTCAGGCTGGGTTTGTCTCGTCGGCAAACACGTGAATCACAAGAACCACAGCCGAGCCTAATTAAAGCAAATACCTCAACGTCAATTACAAATAAATGAATAAAACGGCATAAACAAACAAAATTCGATACCCATTCCCATCTGACAACTCCGAAAGTCTGGCCCTGTAATTACGAACATCTGAGGTTCTCACGGGGAAAAACCAAACAAACGTTCTTGAGTGGTCGAGGAACCATCTCGAACATTTGCATTGTACAGTACAGCTTCAGAGGCCTATTCAGCTCCCGGTGCAGTTCAGCATGTCTAGCAGACACATACTGTTCAGCTGCTGTTGCAGGGCTGGTGGAGGTTATTCTGAAACCTGAGAGAAGGGGGTCACTGCAGGAATGTTCTCTGCTATGTCACACACCATTAGGAGAGCACTGCTATCACGTTTCCCAGTTTCAACAGCAATTGAGATGAAAATAACCTTTCTGAATAGACGTGTGTGTGCGAATGTGTGTCTCTCTGTTATGCTCTGTGTGTGTGTGTGTGTGTATGCGCGAGTATCATATTAAAAGGTGAATCCATCACTTTCCCCTGCAGAGCAGTGTCACATCACCCCCCACCTGATGTCAAGATGCCAAAAGGGTTTGACCTCTCAGAGCATGGCTCCCTGAAAGTCAGTCAAAGACTACCAACATCTCCACAGACGTGCCACACACACACCCACACACACACCCACACACACACACCAGCTCTCCGCCTGTCCAAACCCAGGAGGAACAGAACATACCCTGCTCTCCAAAACCAACACTCCTCGCTGCCTTCATGGAGCAATGTTTCAGACTCAAACGGCAGATGTTAATAAGTGTTTAGGCGCTGTAAAGCTTGATGAATTGACAAGACGTTCTCGTTGAAGTGTCTAACTTTTGACTTATGACTGAACCGACACCCTATTCAGTCATTACAAAGTGTTAAAGCGCTACACATTGACAAGTTGTTCTGGTTAAACAGTGTCTAACTTAAAGGACACACACAGTAGAAGTCATTGTGCTGTAGCTTGATTGCTTGATATCTGTGTGTATTTTGTGATAACAGGACAATATCCAAATTCTCGTTTCACTGCCTTGAAATTACCCTACAGTATACAATGCCATAGGAGGCTGAAGATGACATCAAATCAGAAAAATACTGTCCATTGACTCTCTCTGTCTCTGTCTGTCTGTCTGTCTGTCTGTCTGTCTGTCTGTCTGTCTGTCTGTCTGTCTGTCTGTCTGTCTGTCTGTCTCACTCACCCTCACCCTCACCCTCACCCTCACCCTCACCCTCACCCTCACCCTCACTCTCACTCTCTCAGTGTACGGTGCTGTAGGACAGAGCAGCGCTTGTCTCTGGGTCACATACACAGCTGTCATGTCTTCACACGCGAGCTAACAAGACAAGAACAACAATCCTCTTAACAGCCTGCTTGTAGCCAGGACCCCATCCAGGAGACAATATCAATAAGGATTAACATGTTATCATAACACACACACACACACTGTACACACAGTAGACACCCCCACACCTCCCTGAAGGCAGGAGGAACCAGCGACAGTGTTCATAAAGGCTGAATCATACACTAGCAAGATCCCCTCCAATGATTAGGCTAGATGTTGCGTACTGTCTCGTATTACCTGTTTGGCTGTGTGCCACCGAATGATCGGATTCATATATGCACACACAAGCACACAGAAACAGAACAAAAAACGCACATAAACTATGCCCCCACTTCCCTAGAGCCTCTGTTATAGAGCGCTGTCGTCATGGTAGCGGGTAACGGTAACAAAAGGAAGGGAAGAAACAGGAAGTGCACGGTGCGCGTGGCTCTTACCAATGAAGGGGATGGAGTCCAGCGAGTCGCCAAGGTTACTGGACCAGGAAGCCTTCCTCTGGTCTGCCAGCCTCCTGCCCTGCCCCTCCCCCTGGGCCTCCCCCGCCAGCCACGACCCCCCGGCCTCCAGGACCCTGGACGGCGGCCGCGCCGCCGCCCCGCCCTCGTGGTCGTTGACGGCCAGGATGTAGGAGGGGTGTCTGAGGGGCGTCGGCCCGGAGAGCCGCTCCCTCCTCAACACCACCACCGTGGCGTCGAGGCCCTCCACACCTTCCCCCGGACTCCCATTGGTCCGAACCGGGAGGGCGGAGCCGCCCTCTTTGACCTTTGGCCTGAGGGTCAGGGCTCCGTTGGGGGCGGAGGGGGCGGGGCCGGCCTGCAGCTGTTTCTGGACGGGGGTCTTGGAGGGCCCGGAGCAGGAGGAGGACCTGAGGCCGAGCCCCGCCCCCTGCCTGCCCTCCTGCAGGCTGTCGGCCCGCCCCCTGAGGTGGAGGCGCTGCAGGGGCGAGGCGTGGCCCAGGTGGTTGCCCATGGCAATGTGTCTTTGGTCTTTGAGCGGGTCTGTGGTCTTGCTGTTGCCGGGGGTGTTGCCGGGGGATGGGGCAGGCGAGGGGTCCGCAGGGGGGTTCTTGACGGGTAGTCGAGAGGGCCTGCTCGGAGCAGGCAAGGCTGTGTGGGTCAGGCTGTCCGTCCTGGAGGTTAACGCAGGCTCCGAGGCCCCTTTAGAGAACGCCGGAGCGACTACTGCCAACCCTGCCCCGGCACCCCCTCTCCCCTCTGCCTCCACCCCCGCCGAGGTCCTGTGTGGCTGGGGTAGAGCTCTGAGGACCGCCCCCTGTCTGCTGACTCTGGCCTCCTCCCCCCGGAACAGCAGCAGCCTGTCTTCCAGCTGGGAGCGTCCCCCGACGCCCCCTCTCTCCCCGGGCGCCGAGCCCCCAGCCTCCCCCTGCCTGCCCAGGTAGTCGCAGGAGCGAGCCCGTGGCTTGGCCCCTCCCGCTGGGGTGGAGCAGGGCAGGGCGTCCTGGGAGGAGCTCCGGGACCAGTCTATGGGCGTGGCTCCCGGGTCCACCACGGCCCCTCCCAGACTCTCCTGGGAGGCGGAGCGGAGCGGTACGGCCACGGCCCCTCCTGACCCCGCCCAAGCCCCGCGGTCGTGCGAGGCGCTCCTCCGCCTGAACTGCGACCCGGAAGCCACGCGCTGCTGGGCGCCGGCGGGGGGCGGGGCCTGCTGGGCGTACGCCGCGTTGGGATTGGCCGCGGCCCGCAGGCTGTCCAGGCGCTCCTGGATGGTGCGGCAGCCGTAGGTGTGCAGCCGCCTGGCGTCGATGTAGTCCTTGTAGGTGGTGTAGTTGCGCCAGTCGATGTTCTTGTGGGGGGAAGGGGTGGGCGTGGCGGGGGCGGGGGGGAGGGGGAGTAGAGGAATGGCGAGACGGGAGGGGGGAGGGGGAGTAGAGGGAGGGCGAGGGGGTAGGGGTGAAAGCGTCGCCCCCAGCGGGCGTGACGGGGGTTCGGAGCGAGGAAGGGGAGGGCGAGGGGTGCGTGTCAGGGTAGACGGGCCTGGACCCTGGGGAGGAGGGGAACAGGGAAGGGCTCCCTGGTTTCCCAGGGCCGGGTCGGGCCGAAGCGGTCTCCGGGGATACAGGGTACCGGTTCTGCTCTGTCCTGTGGCTGGGTCCGGCCCGCAGCGAGCGGGAGCCTCTGTCCACCGGGCCTGGAGACGCCGCCGCCGCGGGCGTCCTCACGCCCTCACTGCACACGCACGCCACCGTCTGGGTCTTGGGGGGGCCGGGGGCCGGGGGCACGGGGACCTCCAGGCGGTAGCCCACCTCCGAGGGACTGGGCTTGGACGGCGGCCGCCTGCTGGCGCCCTGGGGCGCCGCGGGGGAGGGGGAGGCGTCCGGGGCCTGGGCCATGCCCGACGCCTTGGTCTCTATCCTCGGGTAGCAGATGGGCGGAGGCTCGGGGATGTTCCGGGCGTTCCCGCTGTACGCCTCGTTTCCTTTGAGGTATGCATCTTGAGAGTAGGCCTGGGAGAATACACAGGGGGCGTTAGGTTACTACGGCTGCAGGAGCAGGAATTCATGACATAACACCTCAGGGAACACGGCTCGGGATCTTGGACAGGGGGGGGGGGGATTTCGTTCACTGCGATACTGCACCGTCGCCTGTACATGATGTCAGCACGCTAGCACTGCACCAATCACATCCAATCCTCGGGATACTCAACTGGACTACTGCCAGTGTTAAGAACACAGCTGTGCACAAATTAATGACCAGGGACAGGGGAAGTAATACAACTCCTGTTTCTCTGTCAAATTGGCCCTGTAGCGTTAGACCACTGCTAGCATAACATAGTTAGACTACCACGACACATAACCTTCTAGCCTGTGTAATCAAATACGCTCATAAACCTACCCAATCACTCAGACAATGTAATCGGAAGGCACAAAACAAAACAACCCCCTCCCCTAGACCTTCTCTACATCCAATAGTGAGGGACAGTGATTAAGAGGTTGTGTGACCTCCAGTTATACACCTACAAAAAAAATCTGATTGGGAAACAGATGTGTGTTTTGTCAGGGTGTGAGAGAAAGCAAGATAGAGAGAGAGAGAGCGCGAGAGGGAAGACAAAGAGAGAAAGGGAGCGAGAAGAAGGAAGAGAGAAGTACATAAAGAGAGAGTAAGAGAGAGACAGAGAGAGAGACAGAGAGAGAGACAGAGAGAGAAGAGAGAGAGACAGAGAGAGAGAGAGAGAGAGAGACAGAGAGACAGAGAGAGACACAGAGAGAGACAGAGAGAGAAGAGAGAGAGACAGAGAGAGACAGAGAGAGACAGAGAGAGACAGAGAGAGACAGAGAGAGAGAGAGAGAGAGAGAGAGAGAAGAGAGAGAGATGGCAGAAAGAGGGCAGAGGGCCAAGGCCCAGAATAAGCCCTGAGGCAGGCTTCAGGTGGAGGCTTACCCACCTGCGGGCGTGCGCTGCCCACACGGAGACAGGAGGAGAAGCTGAACGGAGGCCGCCTCCTGCCCCGGCCCGCTAACTCTACCTCGGTCAGCATGACACCCTCCCTCCCCTGGCACACGCGGGACGCCAGCAGAAACGACTCAAAATAACATCCAGCCCTGCCAGGGAAACTGGCCCACTGTCTGCCCCAGGGATGCAACCAACCAGAAATAGTATCGTTTTCTTTCCTGAGGATTTTCAGCTCCAGTAGGGAGTGTGTGTGCTGTGCGTCTGCATCTTGGAGCGGGGAGCTCTCTGGGAGCTCCGAGTGAGTGAGCAGGGGGAAGAGAGTGAGAGACAGAGAGAGAGAGAGAGCGCAGAGTTGGACTTTAATCGATGACGCTCCACCTTGCAGTGTCGGATTACGCTTGCCCTTCCCCTCGCCGATTTGCATAAGTCACGGTGGTGTAACGGAGACACACGCACCGCGCTGATGTCGGATAAGAAGCGGACAAACAGTGGAGGGCGGGATCGACTTCAGATGTTTTCGCTCTTGGAACTTTTAACTCCCTGCCAGCCACAAGGCATGCGGTGAGGAACGGCTCTCCGACACAGAGAGCCCTGGACGAGTGCCTGGCTCTGTGAGAGAACCGAGACATCACATCCAGCTGGACGGTGACATGGGCCACGACACACATACTGAACACAAACACTTATGAGAGGCCAAGACACAATGGGTGACACATTAGATCCAGGTGCTAGTTATTAAATAGGTATTAAAAACCCCTGCAGAATGCATATTTATATGAATATTTGATAATACGACGATACAAGTTGCAATAATATTAGTAAGGGTTATGGCTAATGTTAGGGTTATCGTATCATGAGATAAGTTAATAGGTATTAAGGCTCTTAAAAGATGCTTATTAACATGAATGTGTTAATAAGACTTACTAACTGACAAAAGCTTTCATAAATAACGCTTCTTACAAGCACCTGGATCCAACGTGTTACCAATGACAGGTAGAGTTAGTGTCCCTTCTTACCAGAGCAGAGATGTCCCTGGAAAACTGCAGCCCCCAGATTAGATGCAAGCAAGAGAGAGGAGGAAGAAAGAGACAGAGACAGAGAGACAGACAGAACGGGGGAAAAAGAGAAGAATACCGATGAGTAAAATGGGAGAACCCGAGGTGGACTGTTGGTTGAGGGGAGCCGGATGGCTCCTTCTGCTACTGTATTCCGGCGTGCGCTAAAAATACTCTCTTCTGTGTGAGCGCTGGAGGCACCATGTACAGAGGCAGGAGGGAGAGACCCAGGAGGAGGAGAGGAGGAGGAACGTTCTGCCCGCCACCTGCGTGACCTCTGTGTCCCTTGGAAACCCAGGGATGAGTCCGGGCGCCGTCCTGCCCGCGACCGTCATCCGCCCTTCACCACCTCCTCCCGCCTGTCATCCAACCGCTGTCAGCGTACACTGAGCCCCGGATCCTCACAGCTCTCTCCCTCTCTCCCTCTCTCCCTCTCTCCCTCTGCTCCATGCCTCTCCCTCTCTTTTTTTCTAGACCTTTCTATCCCTCTCGCTCTTTCTCTCGCTTCATATAGCTTCTGTTTGATCTAAAGGCAGCCATAAACTGTCCTCATCTCTCCATACTTCATGCTCTCTCCCCTTCTCTCTCTCCCCTTCTCTCTCTCCCCTTCTCTCTCTCCCCTTCTCTCTCTCCCCTTCTCTCTCTCCCCTTCTCTCTCTCCCCTTCTCTCTCTCCCCTTCTCTCTCTCCCCTTCTCTCTCTCCCTCTCTCTCTCTCTCTCTCCCACCCTCGCCTCCCCTCTCTCTCTCTCCCCCTCCCTACCCTCCTCCCCCCCTCCATGCCAGGCTGTGCTCTCTGGTAAACAGCACGCTCAGGAGTCAGCTGACTGCAGCTTCTCTCCCTCTGGTGTGGGGCGGCTGAGCGAGCAAGTCCTCCGCTGCAGGTCACCCACACCCACACACCGGCGGGTCCTTGTGGGCACCCCTTCTCGGCATCAGTCCATGTGTACCTCCACTCATCCATCACTTCCTACTCACTCACTCTCTCTCTCCATTCATTCTCTGCAGGGAGGCTCCTGTGTCACACACACAGCCAGGTCACGTGACACAGGAGCTGTGTGACCTGCAGTGTGTCAGAGCTTGTGTGCTCGCGCAGGGCCTCGTCCCGCGTCCAGCCTGCCTGTGTCATCTGCTGAGCTCCAGAACGACCCCATTCATCCGAGCCAGGGAAACTTCTAGAACACGGAGGACAGTGGGCCCTGAGGACCAGGGTTAAAGACCACTGGCGTACATGCTCACTGAAGGAGGAGGAGGAGGAAGGAGGCTGGTGGGGGGCGTCTCCTTATAGTCCATACTGTGGCATGAAGAGGGCGTATGAAAAGACACAGAAAAGCTTGTCTAACAGTCTACTGTTTTAGTCTCTCCTGTGGTAATTTCTTTCGGTAAAAACCTGACATTGGCCCGGGTTTCCCAGATTTGTTAAGACGCTCTAAGCGTCTTAACGAATCTGGGAAACCCGGCCATTGTTGTTGCTGTCAAGGACAGGAGAAGCACATGAATTAGGACATAAATCAGCTAGATGGCATCTTGGCGAATTTACAAAGCCCACAGAATGCTGGCACATTTCACCATCAGACTGATGTGACTTGTGTTAGCCTGTTTAGCATGAATTGCTGTCAAGTGCCCAAGGCAATAATCAGAGCTGGAAAGCTTTCCAGCGTGCCAGAGGCAAGTTGCTGTACTGCAGCTTTTACCAAGCTTGGGCCTAGCTAGCTATCTGTGCATTTAGCATGACGCTGTGAGCTCCAGTCAGTCTAGGCTTCTATTCCACAGAACAAGCATACAGGAGGTCAACAGCGCTGGTTGGCTGGGCCGTGCGTGCGTTCGTGTGTGTGTGTGGTGGTAATGTTGTCATGGTATGCCTGAAGGCGGATGTCGGGGGTTCAGTGTGGGGGATAAAAAGGTGTGCTCCATTTCCTCTTAATCTCTCTTTTTTTCCCCCGTCTCTCTCTCCATCTCTCCCTGCCTCTCATGCCTCCCTTTCCCCCGCCTACCCTCTCATTTTTCTCTCCCTCTCCCCTCCCTCCCTTTTTCCCTCCCCTCTACTCTTTCTTCCTGGCCGGTAAACCCCAGCTGGCAGGTAATCCATGAGAAACAGAGAGAAGTGGTTTCGCTCAACAGAGAGCGGCCGCATTAAGAGCTAATGCACTGCCGGAGCAAGCTGAGAGGAAGACTGCACTTCCCTCAGACACGGGGAGACGTTCGATAGACGAGGCAGAAATGGTCCGAGCTATGTTCAGCCAAAGATGACAGTCTTACGGGCGGCGGTGTCCAGACCTTGGTCCTCGCTGTGTCTACCTAATCTCCTCAGGGTATCAGTCCACTCAGACACGTCAAACAGCCGTCCCTCTACAGCGGACGAGGCTACCGGCTAGCAGTCCCCTACTTCCTTGGTGGAATGTCCAGGCTGACTGTCACTTAACCCTGTTCCTGTACTACTTGGTGATCAGTGTCGTCTACGCCCCCAGACATGAGGCCATGCAGGGGTCAAGCAGGGGTCGTGCAGGGGCGGGTCTGCTCTGCTTACCAGCTGCAGAATGTCCTCATCCTTTGGCATCACACAGAGCTCCAATGAGGTGTCACTGGGAGACAGAAACACAGGAGAGAGAGAGAGAGACACAGAGAGAGAGAGAGAGAGAGAGAGAGAGAGAGAGAGAGAGAGAGACACAGAGAGAGAGAGAGAGACACAGAGAGAGAGAGAGAGAGAGAGAGAGAGAGAGAGAGAGAGAGAAACACAGGAGAGAGAGAGAGAGACACAGAGAGAGAGACACAGAGAGAGACACAGAGAGAGACAGAGAGAGAGAGAGAGAGAGAGAGAGAGAGAGAGAGACACAGAGAGAGAGAGAGACAGAGACAGAGACAGAGACAGAGACAGAGACAGAGAGAGAGAGAGACAGAGAGAGAGAGAGAGAGAGAGACAAAAAGAGGAGAGGAATGAGAGATGAGAGGAAGGAGAGGAGAGAGTTAACAGGTGAGTGTATAAGCGTCACCGTTTCAGCAAACAGTCAATCCTGTATGTACTTGACTGCCTATGTACTGTTTCACTGGAGGTTTGAACCCTTTTGGATGTGGATGCAGTTTGCTCTCCGTGACTTCATTTAGCTTCCCAAAAGAGTGCAGCTACACTGCCAGGGGGCAAAGTGTATTACTGATAAAAATAACTTTATTGGAGCAAGCGATTTCCTGTTCCACTCTATGGATCATTCTGGAGATCTGACCAGGGCTGAGCCTTCCTGTCTGAGCTACGCTATCTGATGTACACCACATGAACACCAAAGTCCATCCAAACAAATGCTCTTGGGACATCGCTACAGGTACAGAAACGTCCCTCGCACGCCAACCATGTGACGTGGAGCTGCTCGTCAGACGGGCGTCTTCCTACATACCTGAGGTGTGTTATGGGTAATGTGGTTCCTTACCTGTTCTGTATCAAGGCTATCACTTGGGAGTACGTCTTTCCAATGATGCTCTCTCCGTTCACCTTGACGATACGGTCCCCTGGAGGGAGGAGCAGGGAAACAGAACACTGCGTCAGCCTACGCTCTCCCATGTTCTCCAGTGATCAGCAGCCACAGACTGGGGCCACGCAGCAAGAGAACCTCTCAAGGCCCCTCCTGCCAGAACAGTGGCTCTCGCGTCCTCAGGTGTGGTTATGTTTGGCGGTTCTCAGTGTGTTCTGGAACGAGGATGCGGCCCGAGTCTGGATAGGGCAGGGTGAGATCGCACAGGAGTAGCGGTGTCAGTGTCTTCGGCTGCTTGTTTATAGAGCAGCTTGTTTATAGAGCGGGGATGGTTTCAGGATCTGCATTCATTCAAGAGTTCTGATGATGCCATCTACAGGAAGCGTAGGAGGGAGTGGGGGGGGGGGGGGAGAGAGATAAAGGGGGGAACACCAGACCGCCCCTCCGCCCCCCCCCCCCCCCCGGGAGGAACCTCTGCTGATAAAAGGAAACCAAGAGCTTGTATCCCACCACTTAACATTTCCAGTAACACATTCGTCTAGTCTAGCGCCAACGCCGTTAACAATGTCTAAAAACGGACTTCCGGGTATGGCGAGGTGCTAGGAGGTCGCACATTTTAAGCTCTACTGCTGGAATGTAATTTAATCCTACAATACTAATCAAAATATTGTCAAAAGTCACGCAACACGTGTATAAGAGTATCCACAATTAAAATGTCAGGAAAAAATGTTAAAGACAAGGCAAAGAAAGAGAAAAAGAAAGCACGACAAGACGGCGAACATTTGGAGGTCGAGGAGGCTAGCAACATTCAGATTGACAATATGGCTAACGAGGATGACCTTGACGAAGCAGACGACGAAATATTAGATCCAGACAAGAATAGCAATCAAGATATCATGAAAGCCATATTGTCCTTGAAAAGTGGACTTTATAAAAAAATTGATGGAGTGCAAGCAACAATTGCGGATGTAAAAAAACAGATACAGGACTGCACAGGCCGCATAGAGCATGCCGAACAACGGATCTCTGATGCGGAAGATGACGTTAACGAGCTAACATCCAAAGTTAGCAAACTGGAAAGCACAGTCAAAAGCCTTGCTGACAAAGTTGATGATTTGGAATGCAGAAGTCGGCGAAACAACGTGAGATTGGTGGGGCTACCAGAGAAGACTGAGGGTCAGGATGCAACTAAATTTTTGGAGAAATGGATACCGGAGGCTCTGAACATGGAACCACGAGAGGGGTTGGTGGTGGAGCGGGCTCATAGAATAGGCGCTCCGCCAAGCAATGACTCTCGCACGGCTCATCCAAGGACTTTAATCATGAAGTTCTTGAACTTTAAAGACAGGGAGCGGGTACTGAAGGCAGCTAGAACCAAGGGACAGGTCTTGTACCAGAATAAGCCGGTTCGTTTTTATGTGGACCTCTCTGCTGGTGTGCACAGGATGCAGCGCGAATACGATGAGGTGCGAAAGAAGCTACGAGACAGGGGGATACACAAACACCGAATCATCTTTCCAGCCCGGCTTCTGGTAACACACAAAGAGAGATCCCACGCCTTTCAAACTCCGGCAGAGGTGGACCGTTTTATTCAATCCCTTTGAACTAAAGACTGAGTCGGGCTCGCCGCTGAAAGGTTCCGACAGGAAAGTAACACAGTAGCCTTACTAAATTTACTTTATTTTGTAGCCATTTCCACGAAATTATTATTGTTCCGTTTTTGTTTAGCCTATCCCTTTGACACGGACAGGACTGAGCATCACTTCTTTAGGCTGTTATGGCTAACATACGTTAAAATGTAACGTTACTCTTGTGGACAATGGATTTAAATTTGGATGAGAGACACTGTTTAAGCACCCAAACACTGGTAAGGTGAAGTGACATTTATCGTCAACTTGGGAGCACACATTGGACAGAGTTGACATTGGTTTAGCCCTATTGGACGTAGGCTACAACGCATCGTGGATTTTATGTGGCTAGGCTAAGAACTTTTTGCCCTTTTCTCCGCTCTCCAGCCTGCATGTGCGGGTTTCAGGTTTGTGTTAAATGTGTTCAGGCGGTTTTACTTTATAATATGTCTAGTGACCAGGCTACAGGTTGCAAATGTTGCATAGCTCAATGTTACATTACTTATGTTATGTGTGATTAGTATTCAGGAAAAATGAGAAAGCTAGTTAGAGCTTAAGAGAAGGAAGGAAAAGTTAGTAACTCGCTTTATCGTTAGCTTAAAGTGTGGGATGGGAGGGGAGGTTCAGAGCGCATGGACTTCAGGTTCGTATGGGGGTGGGGGTGGGGGCTTTTTGTTTTACGTTATTATTTGTTCTCTTATTTTCGGGTGTGGTTTGTCAATGTACTTTACCAAAATGGTTCCTAAGGATACATTAATACATATTGGATTTAATGTCGGATAGCTGTAAGATAAAATTTACATCGTGGAATTGTAGGGGTCTGAACAAACTTACAAAGGTGAAACAAGTAATGAGCAGGATAAAATCCTTGAAATCAAAAGTAATATTTTTACAAGAAACACATCTGTTGAGTGAGGATGTTTCCAAAATAACAAGAAGATGGCAGGGTCAAGTGTTGTCTGCTCCCTACACCACTCATGCTAGAGGGGTTATGATACTAATTCATAAATCTGTCCCATTACGGGTACAAAATATAGTTAAGGACTCTGCAGGTAGATATATTATGGTCCAGGGCAGGCTATTATCTGAAACCATAACTTTGATAAATGTCTATGGTCCCAATGAAGATGACCCTAAATTCTATGATAGTTTATTTCTGACTGCATCAAATTTCCCCGGACAATACATAATAGCTGGTGACTTTAATTGCACGTTAGACTCTTCAAGAGACAGGTCGACTGGTTTAGATGATACTCACAATAAGTCGAGAAAGGCGTTACACCATTTTATGAAGGAATTAAATCTGTTGGATATCTGGAGACATGGTAAACCAAATGCAGTAGAGTATTCCTGCTATTCTAGCACTTATAAAACTCACTCACGCATAGACTACTTTTTAGTTTCAGCACTACTTGTCTCCAAAATTGATGAATGTCATTATAGTAGTATAGTCCTCTCTGACCACGCAGCTGTATCCTTGACCTATGAAGATACTAAATTAGTGAATGATCCCCCAAAATGGCGTTTTCAACCGGGATGGCTTACGGATCCCACATTCGTAGATTTCTTAGATAAACAAATAGACCTGTATTTTGAATGTAACAAGTCCCAGACCTCTGCTAGTACAAGATGGGAGGCTTTCAAGGCCTTTATTAGGGGCCAGATCATTTCTTTCACTAGCTCAAAGAAAAAGGCTACACGACTTGAAATGAAGACATTAGATGAGGAAATTAAAAAGCTGGAAACAGAAATCTACTATAACAGACATATAGCTACGGATGTACACTCAAAACTGCTACTGCTTAGATCTCAGTACAATGAATTGGCAGCTAACAAAGCAGCTGCTGATTTAATGAGACTCAAACAGTCCTACTATGATCAGGGGGAAAAGCCCGGAAAACTTCTAGCATGGCGCATTAAACAACAACAAACAGAAAGATCTATTAATTGTATTGAAGCCCCAAGTGGTAGGACTTTAGAGGACCCGACAGAGATTAATGAGACCTTCAGAGTCTTCTATGAGAAATTATACAGCTCTGAGTGTTCTCCTAATCTGGACACGCAGACACAATTCTTAGACAACCTTGATATTCCCAAAATTTCGGAAGAAGAAAGTAGAGCATTAGATCAAAATGTAACTGTATTGGAAATTGCAGAAGCGATTGGCTGTATGAAGGCTGCTACATCGGCCGGCCCAGATGGCATTTCGATAGATATCTATAAAAAATTTCAAACCAAATTAATATCACCCCTTTTGGAGATGTTTCAGGAATCCTTTGAGAATGGTCTTCTCCCCACATCTATGAGGGGCGCCTTAATCACTTTACTTCCAAAACCAGGGAAAACAAATACAAAATGTGAAAATATGCGTCCAATTAGCCTTCTAAATTCAGACACAAAAATACTTTGTAAAATTTTAGCAAGAAGATTGGAGGATCTTCTACCTAGGGTGGTGGGGGAAGACCAAAATGGGTTTATTCAAGGGAGACAGGGTTTTCATAACGTCAGACGAGTGCTCAATATTTTATACAGTCAGAGAGAGGCCACAGACACGGCCTTACTTTCACTTGATGCAGAGAAGGCTTTTGATCGTGTTGAATGGCCCTATCTATTTGAGGTGTTAAAACAATTTGGCTTTGGAGGTACATTCATTAAATGGGTTAGATTGCTTTGTACAGGGCTTACTGCAGAAGTCTTGACTAATAGTAAGGTTTCCAAACCTTTTAACATCTGTCGAAGTTGCCCGCAAGGGAGCCCTTTATCGCCATTGCTTTTTATCCTTGCAATTGAACCATTTGCTATAGCGGTGAGGTCACATAGCGATATTTATGGAATTCGAGAGGGTCATTTAGAACATAAGATAGCGCTCTTTGCCGATGATGTAATATTAATGATTAAAAATCTACATAGATCTATCCCAGCGCTCTTAAGTCTTATTGAAACATTTGGAAAAATATCCGGTTATAAAGTTAATTACTCAAAATCATCGATAATGCTACTTAATGAAACAGAGAGGAAAAATAGTCCTGTATATGCTTCTACTTTCAAGTCTACAGATAATTTTACATATTTGGGAATACAAATTGTCCCTGAGGTGAATAAGATTGCTCAGATAAACTATGACCCAATTCTGCAAGACTAGTATTTCTTCAATAGAGCGTTGGACATCCTTACCTATCTCAATGATTGGCAGGATTAATATTCTAAAAATGAATATACTCCCCAAATTTCTTTATTTGTTCCAGAATATCCCCCTACCCCCTCCCTCGTCCTTGTTCACAAGAATCATGAAACTGTTTACCAACTTTATTTGGCAAAATAAACGTCCCAGATTACGTCTATCTTTACTTTATCTACCATATGATCGAGGCGGCCTTAAATGCCCAAATATCCAATGGTATTACTGGGCAGCTCAACTGCGGTCGATCATGTTTTACTTCTCTTCCGGAAATCCCCCTGCTTGGATTGATTTGGAATCCTGCTCTGTTAAACCGAGTTTACCATTGCACCTGTACTTGTACTCAGCAGGCCGTAAATATCTGAAGAAAAATACAGACAACCCTATTATATTGAATATGATTGATGTTTGGTTCGACACTTGCAAATATTTGAATATAAATTTGTCCCATTCACGCTTCAGTCCTATTTGGGGTAATGCCAACTTTGAACCAGGGCTAAAGGATAGAGGATTTAAACTATGGGCTGAAAAGGGGTTAGGGAAAGTACAAGACATGTACAGGGAGGAGGATGAAGTGTTTATGTCTTTTGCGGAAATATCTACCAAATATGACATTCCAAATAATAACTTTTTCGGATATCTTCAGCTTAGGAGTTTTATATCTTCATCTCAAAACCATTCATTAGATATACCGACCATTTCTGCATTAGAAGTAGCAGTCACTAGACACTGTTATGGCAAAGGTTTAATTTCAACTCTGTATGACTTGTTTGTGTCTGGATCTATTGAATCATCAGAATCAAAACTGAGATTATGGAATGAAGATATAGAGGAGGAAATATCTTTAGAAGACTGGAGAGAGGCTTGTAAAGAGGCACAGAGGCAGTCAATCAGCAGCAACCTAAAACTCCTACAGTATAAATGGCTGATGCGTACATATATAACTCCTGTGAAATTGCATAAGTTTAATGATAATATTCCTGATACCTGTATTAAGTGTGATGAGGCAAGGGGGACACTGTTTCACTGTATATGGGAATGTGGGAAAGTGAAAACCTTCTGGCAAGATGTTGTTAATATGATTGATCAAATTTTATCAAAGAAATTACCATTGAATCCCAAACTTTTTATTCTTGGTTTATATCCTACCATACCACTTCTACAAAGCAAAGAGTTCAGATTCATAGATATGTGTATATTACAAGCTAAACGTATAATTGCTCTTAATTGGAAAAGTGTTGATGGCCCAAGAATTGGTATGTGGGTTAAAGAAATGGCCTCAAACATGTCAATGGCAAAGATAACGTATATTGTTAGACGTAAACAAAATGTTTTTGATAATACCTGGGGACCTTTTAGGTACTTCTTAAGGCATAATACTAATGTTGGTAACTTGCTCCAGCAAGAACAGGCTCTGGGGGAGTAGGACAACTATCTGATTATGTACATTGACTAGTAGGAAAAACAACAACAAAAAACACCCATTATTCAATGTGTAAAATATGCTTTTATGTTTCTTTTTATTTTCTTTTTATTATCTGTCTTTAATTTAACATTTAGTTACACTATTATTATGGGTGGGGGAACAGGGTGAAAATGTTTGCTGTGTATTGCTCTGTTGTTATTCAATTTGATATGACTTGCAAACTGGAAAACAATAAATACATTGTTTAAAAAAAAAAAAAACAATGTCTAAAAACTGCCAGGGTTTTCTGGAACCTACATCTTGTTCTGGTGGTTTCTGTAAAAGGAACTGCATGAGTTGCATTGTTTAGTCATGCCAATGAACAAGGAAGTGGATATTTTATTTCAGAGCCTTCAGTAGTTTCCAGTAACTTTGCTTCCTGGACAAATCTGAAGGGAAATCAGACTTCAAAACACAATAGAATTATTCATTATAAAAAAAAAACGTAGTTGAAGTATGACTCGTGCTATTCACACCCTGCCAACTGGAGCACGGGCTGGTCTCCGTGGAGATAGAGTGTGGGAGGCGTGGCCTGGCTGGCGTTACCTGTACAGAGTCCAGCTCCGTGGGCGGGGCCTCCCTCCTTCACCTGCTTGACGAAGATTGTGTCCATTGGCTCCAGCCTGTTCCGCTGTCTCCCTGGTAACGACAGAGCACAACGCACATTAAGGTCACACAGAGGAAGAGCCACTGTGGTATCAGATCTGGGCCACTGGAGTTGCCAGCAAGCTTACAGCAGCACACTGTGAGCTAGCACTAGCTAGATACAGCATCACACTGTGAGCTAGCACTAGCTAGATACAGCAGCACACTGTGAGCTAGCACTAGCTAGATACAGCAGCACACTGTGAGCTAGCACTAGCTAGATACAGCAGCACACTGTGAGCTAGCGCTAGCTGGATACAGCAGCACACTGTGAGTTAGCACTAGCTAGATACAGCAGCACACTGTGAGCTAGCACTAGCTAGATACAGCAGCACACTGTGAGCTAGCGCTAGCTAGATACAGCAGCACACTGTGAGCTAGCGCTAGCTGGATACAGCAGCACACTGTGAGCTAGCGCTAGCTAGATACAGCAGCACACTGTTTTACTTTCAGAGGTGTGGGGGCAGAACTAGCTAGCATACTTTGGCTCTGAGGACCAGACAGGCCTTGCATTGATTAGGTTTCTTCACATTAACATTGGTGGCTGTCCTGGCCACACACACTGCTGCAAAGCTAAATGAGACAGCACAGGCTCCACATTCAACAATTAGAGGTGCATCAGGGTCGAATGTGACGAGGTGTCCAGCATGTCCAGAGCCAGATGACCTCGGCCAGTGAAAGGTCCACACTCGTGCATTTGTCCACACTCGTGCATTTGTCCCTCTCAGCACGGCTCCCCACCCACCCGCCCTCCCCATCCAGTTCTATGCCTAGCTGGCAGATTTTGTTTTTCTTTTCTGCATATGTGTCATTCCCCCCCCCCCCCTAACTCCATTCCTCCAATCGTCTCTCCTGCTCTTCCTCCGTCCCTCTCTCTGCCTGGGTGGAAGGTCTAGCGGACCGGATCACCCTCTGGTGGTGGAGAGCGCTAAGGCAACCGATTCATCGCCATGACGTTCACGTTTTTTAGGGATGCGTGATCTTGTTTCCCGGGCACCGTCACAGCAGAGATGTTGTAAAACATCACCCTTTCTGTACGTCCCCCAGCAAGAACCTGCACTACCGACCCCCCACCAGCCAGACTAACTCTCCCAGGCAGGTCTCCACCAATCCAACAGAGGGCGCTCAAGGCTCTCCTAAAGACGACTTCTCCTCACATGCAGGAGAACCCCCCCCCCAAGGGTAAAGCTGTTCCCTTTCACCTTCATGCGGTTCAGCGTGACACGCTCGCCAAACAGTGCCGCCAGCCACTAGGAACCCTGGGAAATCACAGGTTATCTCCGGCTGGAAATGTGTGCCGGATGTTGACATATGATGTCGGTTGTGGATGATGACGGGTCGTTTTTAATCTTCTTTATCTCTGCGGGCTTTAAGAGCAGCCGCCCACGGCAAGCTAACGCTAAAGACATGCCTGCGTCCAGTAGAGAAGCGCTAACGCTAAAGGACACACAGACAGTAAGGAAGAGCTGTCAGTTGGAGGAGAGAGTGCTGCTGGCTCTGCGAGGAGGTCAATCTGCTCCCTCACACGCTGTGGGCTGGTCTGATCACAGCTGACATACAGAGAGCAGTATAGCAGGTGGGTCTCTCTGCCTCCCACTGCTGCAACACCAGCCTCCTCTCTCTGGTTGGACTCTGGAAGTCTGCAGTCCTGCAGCACCACTAACCCCCCCACCCACCCCCTCGCTCAGGCTGAACTGGACTCTGGAAGTCTGCAGTCCTGCAGCTGGATGAATTGGATTCTGTATCTAAAGCTGTGGATATTTCCCCGGCCTAAAGCCGTTGCCAGGATCAAAACAGCATGCAGACAGCGTTGGCCCTGCGTGTGTGTGTGTTATCTAGTTTGAGTTCTGCATTAGAGTACCTTGCTTGCTAGGATTCTTTTCAGTGT